>NW_028325841.1:0-40706 GCF_027475165.1 Benincasa hispida | reverse complement strand
TATAAACAAATTAAAACAAAATAGTATTATTACAAGATAGACATAAAAAGCAACAGAATCAACTAAATTAAATGGAGTTAAGCACCCAAAAAAATATAGTTACACTTGAAAAATCTAAGATATATTACTATTAAGAAAAAATTAGGTGACTCAAAGCTTTCACTACAATAATTTGGACATTTTTCAACGCTGCAAACCGTCGGGATTAGTCTACGTGATTAAATTTGATAGCCTCTTTAATTGAGGAGGAAAGTTCTACGTGATAAAGATAACTATTGGTGTTTGCAAATGAACAAATACAACAAATTTGATAGCCTCTTTAATTGAGAGCCAAATTTGATAACCAATTAATTTAACTATTGGTTATCAACAAATTTGATAACCAATTAATTTTTCGAATTCCCTCATGGTATCAAGATTCTCATTAAAATCAAAGATCGGCTTGATCTTGTCAAGAGCTTCTCTTGCAACTTGTCTTTGTTCTTGTATAGAGCATATCTTTGGAGTTGCAATAATAACATCATGACCAACGGTAGAATTGGGAAAAATTGTTTGTTGAGCTTTCAAGATGGTACCACCAAATCTAGCTTTTAGCATCTCTACTCGAGTAGCCTTTGTGGGAGACAGCAAACTAGTCATCTTTGGTGGTGGAGTTTTGAGTTGGGTTAGTTTAGAATCACCATATGATTTCTTTTTCTGAACAGCGGTAGAAGGTTTAAAAATGGTTGTAACTTTGCTTGAAAGAACCTCGGGGTTTGGAGAATGATGCGCTATGTATCTTCGTTTTGTTTGCATCATTTTCATCTTGTAAATGCTTCCTGAGAGAGAATATAAGAGAAAGATGAGAAACAAAATAAAACCCATAGATCTCACACATTAAAGAAAATTAACGAGAACCATAATAGGTTGCTTTCAACGCTATTTATTACTAAAATAAATGATCCTAAGCTAGATGTTACTTACTATATGTACAATTCTTTTTTAAAGTAGTTTAGGAGTCAAGAATGTTTTGCGTTTTACAACAAAAGAGCTAAGATAGCAATTGAAAAAAACCTTATAGAAATTGAAAAAATGGTATTAAATGGTATTTGAACTCGTAATTGAATTAATTTGACTGGGATATCAAAATGGACTTGCGTACACATTTGGCATAGAATGAACTGTAAAATTAAAATGGTTAAAAAGTAAAAAAATGTAATATTTAACTCCAACAAACCCAACTTCATTCTCAATGAATTTGAGGAATGTTTAGGTTGGAGTATGTTTCAACTCATTAGAGATGTCTACCACATGGCAGGTTTTGTTTTTTAAAAAATTTATTTTTTAAAATTTTTTCTTCTTAGGTTAAAAATGGAAGAGTATGGGATTAGGTGCAGCCGAATCATTGGTCTACGAGAAAAATTGACATCTCTACTACCAACATTCGTTTAATGGAAGATTAACATTACAAAATACAATGCATGAAAAAAAAAAAAAAAAAAAAGATCGTACACGCATTGATTATGAAAACCAAAATACAAAAAATTTAGAAAAAGCAAAAAGAACTCACGAAGAGAGATGGTTAGATTTTTTATATTACTTTACCTCTTCAAGATATTTTCTACTATCAATATTCGTTTGATGGAAGGTTAACATTAAAAAAAAATACAAGACATCAAAAAGATCATAAACACATTGATTGTAAAAACCAAAATGCAAAACACTTAGAAAAGGGAGATGAAACTCACGGAGAGATGAGATCGTCAAATGAGGGCACAAACTATGAAGAAAGAAGATAAGGAATGATTGTGGCTGGCGCCAATTCTCCTTTCATATTTGGTTTTTTTTATATTATTTAAATCACAATGGAATATTATATAAAATGTAACCCCCCCTTTTATTTTTCTTTTTCTTAGTTTTTTTTATTTTGATTTGCCGCCAAAATTTTAATTTAAAGTCGATTATCTAATAGGATTCCTATCAATGATAGGATATTACTTATATTTTAGAAGTTTCAGATAAAAAATCAAATAATTATCGAACAAGGCTTGGATTTTGATTTTAAATTTTTGGTTTCCAATTTCAAAAAACAAAATATGTTTGGATAGCTTTCACGTTTTATATTTTTATATTAAAAAAAATCATCCAGTATACATAATTATAAAATTATAATTTTTTTCTTTTGAACGTTTCTTTTAAAAATTTATATTGATTAAACATTATCAAGATTTTAAATGTATTAGTTAATCACAAATCAAATGAATAAAAATAAATATATCAACAATAAAATAGTTATCAAATAAGGCTTGGATAAATATCTTTTTGGTCTCTAGGTTTTGCGTCTAGTTTCTATTTAGTCTTTAGATTTCATAATGTTACAAATTTAGTTATTAAGTTTTGAGTTTGGTTTCAATTTAGTTCCTAGGTTTCAAAATATTACAATTTTATCGTTGACATTTGAGTTTTATTTCAATTTGGTCTCTAGGTTTTAAGATTTACACTTTTAACTTCGATTTTTCACTAAATACTCATTTATCATGGTTAGTGTTAATGTATGTTAAGAGTTTATTTTTAAATATAATAATTGAAATTAATTAAGTTTCGCTATTTTTCATCACTATTAAAATTAAGTTCAAAATTTCAATTCATAATTATTTAAAATTAATTAAGAAATGTTGACATCAATGATTGAAAGTGAGTATTAAATGAAAAATTGATGTAAAAAATGTAAAATCTTGAAACCTAAGAACCAAATTGAAACAAAACTGAAATCTCAATGGTAAAACTACAAAAGATCATTAACGCATTGGTTATATATCAAAACCACAAAATTTTAAAAGGAAAAAAGCTTTTAGAAATTGGAAATCTGATTTTAAATGGTACATGAACCCTTAATTGAATTAATTTGATTGGAGGGTCAAATGGTGACAATGAACTTGCGGACATTTGGTTTTTTTATATTGTGTAGAATGAGTTGTAAAATTAGTCGAACATGGTTAAACACTAAAAAGAAAAAAAAAAAAAACAAGTAATTCTTAACCCCGGCAATCCCAACTTCATTCTAAAGGGATTTGAAAGAGGGTTTAGGTTGTAGACTCGTAGTATGTTTCTACCGATTAGAGATGACAATAACTTCTCAATTATCTTCCTTTTCGACATTCAATTTCATTCTCCATCTCCACGAAATTATTCAGATTTTTTAACACTTGTGGGTAAGAAAGGAGATGTGTAGCCTATACCTTCTTTATGGGACAAATAGACATACTCTACCTACCATATTTGTTTAAAACATCATGATAGATATCAAAATAAATTACAGAAAAACTTAGAAAACCAATAAAAAACTCACGAGGTGATCGTCAAGGCAACAAATTTGGATCTTGGTTGTGCCATAAGCTTTTAGTTTATATTACTTTACCACTTCAAGACCGAAGATATTCTCTTTCTTTTTATTTAAATCAAGATGAAAGATAATATAAAATTTAACACTCCCTTTTATTTTCTATCTTATTAGTTTTCCTATGAGTTGCGGCCAATATAAAGGTATAAAGTCGTCTTTCCTTCTATTTTTAGGTATTTCATATATTTTACCTTTTTTACTTTCAACTATTTTATTATTTTTTTTAACCTAATACTTTTACAACTCATCCTACTTTTATATAAAATAAAACTTCTTTTTCATACCATTCAATGACTGAAAATTTTCTTGAAGTACTTTATTCTACTTGTTCACACCATAAATTTGCCTTTGTAAATATTTGTAAACACCACATTAGTGTTAGTAGATCCCATTCTAGTTTTAGAAGTGCATTGACGTGGCATACAATAAGTAGAGGTAGTATGAAAAATTGTCATACTATCATAGTATATGAAAATTTCCCATTGAATAATCAATTGTCAAATACATTATTACACACTACGAACACGTTTACCCTAGGAGAAACGTTATAAATCAATGACAATCTATTTGTTGTTATTTACCCGTGGTCTGCAATCATAATGAAATGTTCAGCCTACTTCCAAGTATGTAATCGAAGAACACAATCTGATTGAAGCGCAAAAGGTGATCAATCTACTTGCGTTTCAAAGTTACATGGGATCTACTAGCCAATATCGTTATCATTACCATTATTGTTACTATTACCGTATGAGAAGTATGAATCTGTCACATTTATTAGTAACGTAGTTGTTACTGTTTGATTTATAACGGTAACGACAATGGTAAATGTGGTAGATTCATAATTCTAAATAAACATGATAAAAAACAATCCAATTATGTGTGAGATTTGTGGCCCATTATGATTGATCTATCATTGAATCATAAAGTGACCAATTATAAATGTGGGAGATTCATAATTATAAATAAATGTGATCAAAGCTTAAGGATATTGTTGAAACTTGAATGTCCATGAATATTTTTAAAAGACGGTATAAAGTTCAAGAATATTTTCTATAATTTAGCATTTTATCATTAAAAGTCTAAACCAATAATTGTATCAAATGAAACCTTTCAAAGATAAAAGAGTGCAAAAGAGGAGAGTAAAATCTTCTCAAATTTCTCTATTCACCAAATGAGGCCACATATATATACACGTGTATCAACCTAAAATTGAGAAATAAAAGGAATCTAAACCAAATACAAACTAATTAACAAATACAAACCAATTAACAATTTGCAAAACTAAACCAAATACAAACTAATTAACAACTGGCAAATTCACAACAAATTCAAATTGATTAGTTCTAATACTCCCCTGAAGATGGACAGTGAATATCCAAAACACCCATCTTGGATAATAAAGAAAACAGTTGAGCAGCAGATAAAGGCTTTGCAAATAGGTTAGCAAACTGAGAGGAGGAACACACAGGAAGAAGTTTGTAGTCCTATAGAGAAGTTTGTCTCAAATAAAGTAAAAATCTAGTTCAATATGCTTCGTTCTCTCATAAAATTAGGTTAGAAGCAATATGAACAACATCTTGATCATCACAAAAAAGAAAAGCAGGGGAGATAAGCGATATATGCATGTACTTTAATAAATTGGTTAACCAAACAATCTCACAAGCTGCAATAGCTTTCAAGATTCTGGTTTAGCCTCGTTTTGCTTCTTTAACTTTACAAAAGACCAAAGAGTTACAAAGAATTCACAAAAAACCCATGACGAAATACTGTGTGTCCTAGCAAGCTCCCCAGTAGAGTTAGCAAAAACCTGGATTTGAAAATCAGTGACAACTAGGAGGAAAATGTCTTGACTAAAGGATGATTTTGAAGGGAAAATCATTGAAGGTTTACGCAATGGAATGCAGGGATCATCCCAATTTTTGTTTTCAGAATTAAGAGAAAGAAAGATTTTGCATTCTAAATAAAAACTTACACATGCTTTTCTATAAGAAAGAGAGAAAGAAATAAAAACTCACCTTTGAGAAACTCTTTCTTCAAGAACTCTCTCAGACAAAGTCCGATCGGATCTCTTCTCAAAGGGACACAACCAAACAGGTCTCCTGTATTCCTTTAGGGATTGAGAATGGCAGGAGGTACCGGTGCCTCCAGTATTCCATTAGGTATTGAGATGTTTCCCTTAGGGATTGAGAATGCAGGAGGTGTGGGCAGGAAGAAAACTTTTTCTTCTCTGTATTTTCTTTGCGGGGTGAAATATTGGAGTGAATCTAGAGTGTACCATCGATGAGTTAGAGCCACCAAACGTGGATGAAGAAGATCACCCTTTTATTGCACAATCCTTGTGAGAGAAAAGGTTGGGGGAGGGAGTTGTAACTCCCTCCTTTTGAATTAATTAATATTAATATTAATAATTATTATATTGTTATTATCCATATAACACATAATTCTATAGTTTTATATTGTATCAAATACATTTAACTATAGTTTTAATTTCCTCAAGAATACATGACATTTAATTAAAATCACAATTTATGATTAAATTTAACTATATTGATCTAAGTCTATAATTTATAAGTGAATCATATTTTAAAATATTTAATTCTTCTCAAGCTTATTCATGGGTATTTAATATGAATCTATTTATATTATATTTAATTACATTAATCTCATTTATATACTTAGTTATTGAATCATATTCAAAATTTCCTCTCATTTCTACCTTATATTTAATGCATCCAAATACATTATATTAATTTTATCAACGTATATAAGTGATAGACTATTAATATATCATATATAATTAATTCTCTTAATTAATTTGAACACTTCAAATTAATTAAAAAATAATTCTCAATTAAATCCTTGTTGAGCTACGGAGGGGATCTTATGAACCTGTAGGTTGAAGCTCTAACGGTACTTGAATAATTAATTAAAATCTGTAATGAAATTACCCAACATCCGTTAACTGCTGATCATTCCACTAAAGATCGACAGCTGCACTCTTCACACTACAGATAAATTTCTGTGTCCATTGGATATAACCAATCAACTGTGTGATGACCCTTCACAAATTGCTCATAAGTACAACCCGTTTTGACCTTAAAGTTACATCTAACTCCTAAAGTACCACTGATTCCTCTAGTGAACAATAAACATAGTCCAACTATGACCTAGTTTCTCTAGAGCCAGGAGAGAGTGTGACCACTATGTTCAAACCGTGGAATTGAAGAAAATTGAACACGAGGATTTCCATGAGCAGCGGAAAGATCATTGCAAATTACAATTGTATATGAACTTTACAATTACAATAAAAAACTAAAACATACGGTTATGCAGAAATACATAGATTACAACATGTTATACATATGATCAATGACAAGAGTAACACACTTTTTTAGACTCATCACAAAGCTCCTTGATCACGAACGCTTGATCACAGCAACACCACAACACACGACCGCTCGTCCAACACAACCGCTACATTGCACAAACACCGCGCGCTCGAACTAAGCAATTACCAAGTTCATGAACAGCCTGAACACAACGAACGGCCTCCACAGAACCTCGATAGTGTCGAGTTGAGTATGAAACCACCAAGAAAGCTACCTTGGTATTCTCAGTGTGAGAATCCAGAGGGGGGCTCGGTGCGGAATTGGTTTGAAGTCGAAAACTGGAGGAAACACAATCTGTAAACGATTGAGCAAGTGGGAGATGGAAGAACCTATCGTATAGGTCAATGTCCAATCGCTTAGGAAAAACTAAGCGATCGTCTAGCAAAAGCTATGCGATCGTTTAACTCATCGTCTAGTTGAGTGTCTATCGTGTAAGAACACTCCACAATCGTTTAACTAACTCCAAGCTGTCGTTTAGTAAATCTAATTTACTTGACAACTATATCGTGAGTAATTTCCGAGACTGAAAATCTCAAATTCACAACCTTTTAAATCTAACTAAAATTAGGAAAACATTTTTCCTTTTATCTCACGGTTACCATGAAACCACCAATAACCTCCCACTCAATTGGTTATTAAAGAAAAAGAGATAATTATCCAATAATTAATATTATTACAAAAAAAAAATATAACCAACTTATCATACTATTTATAACCTATAATTTTAATATTTCATCTCATGAAACTTATAAACCATAGCTCTTTTTCTATTCCATGGCACTTAAAGTAAATCTCATTTACATTAACCCTCCACTTGATGTATCTCATACACCATACCGATCATATCATATATTTCAAACCCAAGCATATGATCCTCAACTTGATCCATTGAGCTACCAAGGGGACCTTATGGACCTGTAGCTCGAAGCTCGAACGGTATGTGAATAACTGACTAAACTCTTTAGTCACAAGATCCACCATCCGTTAACTACCAGACATTTCATTAAAGACTGATAGTTGAACTCTCCCACAGATATATTATGTGTCCATCTTAACCAACCAAAAGTGCGACAACCCTTCAGATCGCTCGAAAGTATAGCTCGGCCAATAACCTTTATGCCCCTGTAGTTACATCTAACTTCTTAAGTACCACTGATCCCTCTAATGAACATAAGTCATAGTTCTACTGCGACTAAGTCTTCTTTTCCAAAGAGAAGTTGTGGCCACTATGTTTAAGCCCCGGAATCAGCCCTTAAGGGAGCAATCTCTCTACTTATCCCTACTTTGGGAAAGAAGTGAATTCCATCTTGTGTACTGAGTTCCCAGCTCCCAGATCAGACAAGTCCCCAAAAAGGTAGGCATGTTGAGTTGGAAATTTGGCTACTCTCACCCATATTAATCAAAGGGCCGCCCTCAAAGGCAGAAGTTCTCAAAACACTCAAGATTGAGGTCGTGTCACCTATGGTCGTTTAGGTGAGATGTATGTCTCTATATCAATGGCGTTATATATAGAGTCTAGTCATCTCGTGGTCTGGTCTTATACAAACTCTTTGTATAGGACACCCCCGCTCGTATGTCTCCATATGAATGGTCAGGATCTACCATCTGTAGTAGTTTACAACACTTGCAAACTTCTACAAAGCAGGTCATATCTGTAGTGTCATTAGGATCAGGTATCCTACCTTAATCCTTATACTACAGACCTATTTATGTTATCACTTAAGGCATGATCCACATGTATATCACATATACATGCTTAAGTTTACATAAGATAACCATGGAGCTTTGTTGATTGGATATGAGTAAATTCCAGAATGAATAATAGTTTTTTTATTCATCAAACAATGTGTATCATTACAAGCAACGAGACTCCGAGAGAATTAGGACACCAATCCCAACAATCTCCCACTTGTTCTAATGCCTCGGGAGACTAATGTAAAATACAATATAAAACATGTACAATATACAATAAACTAGGGCATAACCCAGTATCATCTCCCACTTGCCCTAGAATAGATGTCGCATGTCTCGCAAACCTAGACTCTCCAGGTTACCCTCGAACACTTTTGCCGTAAGAGCCTGTGTAAAAGGATCATCAACGTTGTGCTTCGACGTGATCTTCGTGACTATCCCATCACCACGATGCATAATCTCCCTGATCAACTAGTATTTCCGCTCTATATGCTTACCTCGATGATGACTTTGAGGCTCCGAATTTGCCACAGCCCCCTTGTTATCACAATAAAAACTGATAGGAAAATCCATATTTGGAACAATTTCCAAATTTGAAAGGAATTTTCTCAGCCAAATAGCCTTCTAAGCTACTTCACAAACGACTACGTATTTGACTTCCATAGTGGAGTCCGCGATGCAGACTTGTTTGATGCTTCGCCACACTACAACCTTTCCATTTGGAGTGAAATCTGACCCCAATGTCGATTTGCGAGAATCTCTATCGGTCTGAAAGTCAGACTCCGTGTATCCTATAAGGATCAGATCCTTATCCCATACACGAGCATGTAGTCCCTCATTCTTCGAAGATACTTGAGGATCGTCTTGACACCGTTCAGTGATCAAATCCTAGATTGGACTGACACCGACTGACAATCCTTACTACATAGCAAATGTTGGGTCTGGTACACAACATTGCATAGATTAAGCTTCCTACAACTGAAGCATAGGGAATCCGTCTCATCTTCTCAACATCATGAGGTGTCTTAGGACATTGATCCTTAGACAAAACGATTCCATGCCTGAAGGGTAATAAACCCCTCTTGGAATCCTGCATTCTGTACCTGATCAACGTTTCATCGATATACGAAGCCTGAGACAAGGCAAACTATTTGTTCTTACGATCCCAAATGATCTGGATCCCTAGAATGTACTGTGCCTCACCCAAATCTTTTGGGGTTGATGCCCTAAAGTCTCGTGTCCTATAGTTTGTAAACAGTTTGTAGGAATGCTTATGATGTATAATATATGATATTTTACTTCCCATCTTGATTTTGCTTAATTGTTTGTTTTATTTACTTTACCACAAACCAATAAACCTAAAACCCCTGATTATCTGTATATAACTTAAGCATGTATGTGGTGACATACAAGTGGGTCATATCTTGAGTGATAACAGATGGCAGAAAATTAGATGTCAATTACTCGACAACTAATATCCCTTGGACGCAATATGCGATGCATGTGCTTAAAGTATGCATTGGAATGGCTATGCGTTAACAAATGTATGCGATGACCATGCATCCTGTCACAAGTTTTCTTGCCCTCACACCAAGTATAACACGAACGCTAGTTTTTCGAGTGATCCGAGGTCGAACTTAGGGACTTGTAGCTGGGTGAATGCGGTAATGTGCATGCGGTTGTTGAATAAAAGAATGGATGGGAAGGTTTCTAAGGTAACACTACTCCTACTCCTAGCTAACAAACAACACAATGAGAATATAAATGAGAGATAGATACACAACAACTCTTGACATGAAATAAATGAGTCGAAAAATAGATAAAATATGGAGATGTCTTCATTACAATACTTAAGAGTGACTGCAAGGGCAACCTTAGTCAACGTAAGCCATGATGTCATGCCACACACACTTAAGCCTAACTCTAGGACGTATGCGGTGGGTATGCACAAGTGTTGAGATGATCGCATACAACCACCATATCCTACTTCATGGACGCATGCAATATCCTATCCGTAGGGTGCATACGTTGTGTGAAAGCAAACAAAGCTTATCTCTAAGTTCCCCATTCTTGCCTATGCATTTCAATCCGCTCTCTCGAGTCTTAGATTTGGGTTTTAGACTACTCTCTCAAGTATGCCTAAATGATGAATGATGCACTCATAGACAAGTTAACCGCACGAACATTGCTGACATAAGATTATTCTTATCTCTAGTGAACAATGACTTACATTGCTTAATGCGACCAACCACTTACCCTCCCAGGCAGTTGGTTGTTGCTGACTTTACTCATAGACAAGCATTGCGTCCACCTATAGACAGGCATTGTTACAGCTTCACACTAAGAAAATAAAGTTTTCTCACACACTCACGCAACGTGCACCTCTCGGTGGTTTGCTACATGCTTCATATCCCTAATCCACATGACGAAGTATGCGATACTCTAACAATCTCACTAAGTGATGCAATGAAAATTAAAGATGCTAAGTAAAGAAGATGGAGATGGAATCGAAGGAAACATAGAAATGTATTGAACACAAAATGTATTAATTCCTTAATCACAAAATGTATACAATACAATATAAGAAAAGAAAAGAAAATGAAATGATCGGCTGGAAGCAATGACTTGCTTCCAACGGATGTGCGTTAAGGCTGCAAGTGGTGCCATGGATGGGTGGAAGAGCTAACTCTCTCGAGATCTAGCTCCGCTCGAAGGCTCCGGTCGTCATTCGGAATGGAGGAAGGAGGTGAAGAACTCTCAAGCTTCTTCTCACGCATTTGTCTGGATCGCAGGGAAAACCCTGGGTTACAGGAGTAATCCCAAGACAAGTTGGAACTCTGCTCATCGGCTTCTTTATATAGAGCTTGGATCGCCGATAGCATTAATGGACTGCTCTGATTCTGACATTCGGTACATTTAGTCCTTTCTGAATCTCTGCTGCCAACGGCGTGGTAGGTGAAATGTCAACATCATCTTTTTCTTTTCCCAAGGTAGATGCGTTGATACGTTTATTCCACCAACCTTGCGTTGATCCTTTTACCATGCGTTATCGTGTAGCCGCAATCACGTAGTGACCGCATTCACTTAATACCGCAACTCTACACGATGACCGCAATTGCTTGACGAGCGCAACTCCCATGCGATGGATGCATGCGGCTGATTACTGCAACATCTATGCGTTGATCGAACGCGTTCGCCTTTGCGATGGAGATTTTTCTCCGCATGCGGTCGTGTATGCGGTAGTCTGGTTTCCGTGTTTGCATCCACTTCCTGGGTTAGCTACAAAAATAGAACATTGAACGCATAATAACGCATAATAATGGGTTAGCTGAGATTCTTAATGCTGAATGCTGCAAGCTCAATTTCTTATGAATTCCTAACATAATTGCCGCATATTCTGCTTAACAGCCCTCATAATTCTAAGTAAAAGGCTTAAGATGACATGCATTTCTACATGTCATCACACCCCTAAACTTAAAATCATGCTTGTTCTCAAGCATGTGTTATACTCAAGAAATTCTGACTCACCTTCTGGCTTTCCTTTGTGATGACCACCTTCTCAAAATATAATTTACACACACCTTTGACCATCGCTGCAATGCTCTCCTCCACTTTGGATGCTTCTTCAAAAAGATCTTTTCTATGTTTAGATCTAGCAAGCCTTTGCTAAAAAACTTTTCATTCATTCACTGCAACTTTGCGTTTAGCTTTTGAGAATGCATTCGTTCAAAATACTTCAAAAATTTTGCAATTACTTATTCAAATGCAGCATTGAACCTTGTTACGCTCTTCGTTTTGGCTTACCCCTATGTGTATCATGTGGGCATCCAACTTCGGTTGCGTTCCATATTCAACTCAACTCTTTTCTCGCTTGTTATGGCTTTCACCGGACAGAGGAGTTACGCTTATGCGTTGATCCTGGCGATATACATTCGTTTTGGCTTGCCTCCACGTGTGTCATGCGACATCCAACTACGGGTATGTGCCTTTCACAACTTAGCTCTTATCAACATGGGTTTCCCCATTGCATTGATAAAGGAGTTATTATTCTAAACAATTCTCACTTTTTTTTTTAAGGATCGCAATGCAATGAATGCAAGTCTTCGAGAATGCTGCCACCCCCAAACTTAGAGGTTGGCAGCGTTGTCACCGCAAAGCTAAAAGCAAAATCAATAGGATTGGGGTAATAAATGTTTGAGCAAAGGTTTGCACAAAATTAAACTTAAGACTTTCAAAATGTGAATAAGCTAATAAAAGTAAGGAACGTCATGCGATGATTAATTAGAAGATGCAGTGAATTATACGTATCATCATAGAAATACCGCAAAGCAACGCAATCGGGAAAGAAAGAATTTCAAAAGGATAATGCATAAAGGATAATAAACAAAGACCTTAGGCGGAACAACGCATGCGATTATGCATTGGAATCCATTCGATCGAAGCCATGCGTTGAAGGATGAAAGGAATTCTTCCGTTGTACTGCGCACCGAGGAGACTTATTGTCGCATCTGCAAGGAACAATCGCACCACATCCAAGAAAGCAGCTATATATCTAAAATAACAATAAAAATAAAAATAACCTAAACTAAGAAAGCAAGATAAAGATAGAGTAGAAGACATCCATGGAAAAATAGGAGTGTTCTCACTGCAAGGAGTCTTCCATGCAGGAGATGGCTCTCAACTGCTCGGGTCAAGGACTTGCCCTGACCATTGGAACTTCCGACAACTTTTTGGCGTATGCGGTCGTCATGTGCTTAGAATTACCTTCAGCTCTTGCGACTGATTGCCCTTCTATCTTGGGGTCAATATTAGCTTTTGGCGCATCGCCTACTCTTCAATATTGTTTGCAACCTGATCGCACAAGCTGCAATATTCCCAAGATAAAAAGGTTGCCTGTAGAGACACAAAACTCAACAAACAATTAGTTGCCAATGCCCCGGCAACGGCGCCAAAAACTTGATGGCGGGAAATTAGATGTCAATTACTCGACAACTAAAATCCGATGCATGTGCTTAAGGTATGTGTTGATTGTCATGCCTTGATGGTCATGTGTTGGAATGGCTATGTGTTAGCAAATTTATGCGATGACCATGCGTCTTGTCACAAGTTTTCTTGCGCTCATGCTAAGTATAACACGAACGCAAGTTTCTCGGGTGATTCGAGGTCGAACTCAGGGATTGTAGCTGAGTGAATGAAGTAATGTGCATGCGGCGGTTGAATAAAAGAATGGATGGAAAGGTTTCTAAGCTAATACTAATTTTACTCCTAGCTAACAAACAACGTAATGAGAATATGAATGAGAGGTAGATACATGAAAACTCTTGACATGAAACAAATGAGTGGAAAAATAGATAAAATGTGGAGATGTCTTCATTGCAATACTTAAGAGTGACCGCAAGGGTAACCTTAATCAACGCAAGCCATGATGTCATGAAACACACACTTAAGCCTAACTCTAGGACGTATGCGATGGGTATGCATAAGTGTCGAGATGACCATATACAACCACCATATTCTACTTCCTGAATGCATGCAATATCCTATCCGTAGGGTGCATACGCTGTGTGAAAGCATACAGAGCTTATCTCTAAGTTCCCCATTCCTTCCTATGCGTTCCAATCGGCTCTCTCGAGTCTTAGATTTGGGTTTTAGACCACTCTCTCAAGTATGCCTAAATGATGAATGATGTGCTCATAGACAAGGTAACAGCATGAACTTTGCTGACATAACATTATTCCTTTCTCTAGTGAACAATGACTTACATTGCTTAATGCGACTAACCACTTACCCTCTCGGGCAGTTGGTTGTTGCTGACTTTACTCATAGAAAAACATTGCGTCCGCCTATAAACATCCATTGCTACAGCTTCACACTAAGTAAATAAAGTTTTCTCACACACTCACACAATGCGCACCTCTCGGTGGTTTGCTACATGCTTCATATCCCTAATCCACATGACTAATTATGCGATACTCTAGCAATCTCACTAAGTGTGCAATGAAAATTAAAGATGCTAAGTAAAGAAGATGGAGATGGAATCGAAAGAAATATAGAAATGTATTGAACACAACATGTATTAATTCCTTAATCACAAAATGTATACAATACTATATAAGAAAAGAAGAGAAAATGAAATGATCGGCTGGAAGCAATGACTTGCTTCCAGCGGATGTGCATCAAGGCTGCCGGTGGTGCCATAGATGGGCGGAGGAGCTGACTCTCTCGAGATCTAGCTCCGGTCGATGGCTCTGGTTGTCACTTGGAATGGAGGAAGGAGGTGAACAACTCTCAAGCTTCTTCTCACGCATTTGTCTGGATCGTAAGGAAAACCTTGGGTTGCAGGGGTAATCCCTAGACAAGTTGGAATTCTACTCATCAACTTCTTTATATAGAGCTTGGATCGTCGATAGCATTAATGGACTGCTTTGATTCTGACATTCGGTGCATTTAGTTTTTTTTGAATCTCCGCTGCCAACGGCGTGGTAGGTGAAATGTCAACATCATCTTTTGCTTTTTCCAAGGTAGATGCATTGATACATTCATTCCACCAACCTTTCATTGATCCTTTTACCATGCGTTATCGTGTAGCTGCAATCATGTAGTGATCGCATTCACTTAATATCGCAACTCTACACGATGATCGCAATCGCTTGACGAGTGCAACTCCCATGCGATGGACGCATGCGGCTGATTAGCGCAACATCCATACGTTGATCGAACGCATTCGTCTTTGTGATGGAGAGTTTTCTCAGTATGCGGTCGTCTATACGGTAGTTTGGTTTTCGCGTTTGTGTCCACTTCCTACATTAGCTATAAAAATAGAACATTGAATGCATAATAACGCATAATAATGGGTTAGCTGAGATTCTTAATGCTGAACGCCGCAAGCTCAATTTCTTATGAATTCCTAACATAATTGCTGCATATTTTGCTTAATGATGGAACACGAGACATACGTAGCGGAATTAGGATCTAATTACACTCTAATTGCTTTTAATTTAAAGGAAAAAATACATGCAATTGAAGGAAAAAACAGTAATTAACTTACCTTTGAAGCTCCCGAAAACCGCTTTTCCTCGCTGAATCTCGACCCGAACTCTTTCGAACCACCACTAAAGTTGATATACTATTCTCTGGACTCAGAATCGTGTTATGGGACCCGATGGATAAAGAAAACCGAGAGAGAGAATGAGATGGGAAAAAGAAGATGGAATTTTGGTTTTGGGTTTTCCTTTTTTCAGCCCAATTTTGAAAAACTAAATTTGACAAAATTGGCAAAACTTTTTAATCCAAAAATGAAAGCCCATTTTATAGAATAAACCATGCAACAATTGCATGAACCAAATCCATAAAAACCCAACACCTATAATCCACCATCTTAATGAGCTTAATGTCTCCACTATAAGCCAACACCTAGCTCACTATTTTGTTAGTGGAATTATCCAACAAAAGTTTGGATTTTCCCACTAACTATTATCAAAGGGCAAAATAGTCATTTGGTAAAAGTCAAACTTTGACCAAAAAGTCATTCTGACTTTTTATGATTTTTTTCGTGTTGACTAATTTTGACATCCTGAGCAGGAATCCACATTCATTTTCTCGAAATTCAAATCACATTTGAATATAAGGTTGGTCAAAGTTTGACTTTTCAAAGTCAAAAAGTCAACTCTTTGACTTTTTACATCCTTGACCATTTCCATTATTTCCGAGCTTCCGAATATGAACATATTCATATTCTTGATTTTTAAATCACATTTAAATATTAAAACTGTATCTCTTAACTGAAAACCCGACCACTATATCACATACACTTGTCGATTTCTCTCTCTTCACCTAATTCGAACAATTTGAATCATTCTATCATACTGTTCTAAGTTTATTCCATATGAGCTAGTAGGGGAACCTAATGGACCTACAGATCATGGGCTCCAACAATCCGAGATTAACCGGTAAAACTCTTTAACCTAATTAATCAACATTTGTTAACTAACAGGTCATTCCACTAAAGTCCCGTAGTTCCACTCCCCTCATTGTAGATATATTTGTGTCCATTTGATATAACCATGATTAGTAAGCTAATCCTTCACAGGTTGTTCGTAATCTCGGCTGGGTCATAAAAATCGTTTTACCCCCAAGACTACATCTTGTCACTTAAGTTCCACCGATCTTCTAATGAACAATTGGTTTAAAGTCCAACCTATAAACCGAACCCCTCTCGGGCCAATGAGAGATTGGGGCCCCTTGTTCAAGACCTAGATTTAGTACTAAAGGGAACAACTTATCTACTATTCCTATAATGGGTAGGAGTGAATTCCGTCTTGCACCCTATGTTCCCAGCTATCCACTCGATCTTAACCCTGAAATGGGAGGCTTATTAGGCCAGCGATGATGAGCTGCCCTCACCTATGCAGATCTAAGGATAATTCCGAGTGAACAGGAGTTCATAGTTAGCTCAGGATTAAGATTAAGTTACCTAGGTCATCAATTAACGAAATAGACAGTTTTATACATAAAACGACATTTAGAACATAAAAAGTGACTATTTTATGGTTCAGTCTTATGCAAACTCATTGCATAGGATGCCTACACTCACATATCTCTATATGAACGATTCAGGATCACATCGTTTGTACTAACTACAAAGTGGGCCGCATCCGTAGTGTCTCCAGAATAAGGCGCCCAACCTTATTCATATACTTTAGACCATTTAGGCTATATATTTGAACTTGATCCACATTTATGTCACTACATAAAGTTCAAACTACATTAAATGGTCTCAGGACTTTAGTTTATTGGATTTAAGATTACAATTTCAATAACAACTTTATCGAAAAACAAAACAGAATATGTTTATTAATTTACAAACTACGAGTTTTATGACATAAAATCCAACACTTAACAACCCTCATAATTTTAAGTAAAAGGCCTAAGATGACATGCATTTCTGTATGTCATCAATAACCAAAATGGTCTGTAGTATATGGATATAGGAGGGAAACCTTATCCTGGTAACTCTACGGATGCGGCCCGCTTTGTGGAATGGTCACAAGTGTTGTGACTTGTCACAGATAATCTGATCCTGATCATTCGTGTAGGGGACATGCAAGCGGGGGCATCCTATACAAAGATTTTGTATAAGACCTGACCACGAAGTGTTAACGTCTCGTTATGTAACATTGTTCATGACAGAGACTTCACTTCAATAGAATGAACATAGGTAACATGACCTCAATCCTAAGTAGATTGAGAATTTCTACCATTCAAGACGGTCCCTTGATTTGTATGGGTGCGAGTGGCCAGGTCATCGATTCAAACCTACCAATTTGGGGATTTGTCTGATTTGGGAGCTGGGAACTCAGCTACACAAGATGAAATTCACTCCTTCCCCGAGGCAGAGACAAGTAGATAGATAGCTCCCTTAAGGGCTGGTCCAAGGCTTGAACGATGTGGTGCCATAGACTTTCTCTTGGCCCGAGAGGTGTTCACACATAGTTGGACTATGTTGTATTGTTCATTAGAGAAATCAGTGGTACTTAAAAAGTGAGATGTAACTACAGGGGAAAAATGGTAAATTGACCCAGCTGTACTTACGAGCATCTATGAAGGGTCATCATACTCATGATTGGTTATATCCGATGGACACATAAATATATTTTTGGTAAGAAGAGTTCAGCTGTTGGTCTTTAGTGGAATGCCTGATAGTTAATGGATGGTAGATCTCATGGCTAAAAAGTTTAGTCAGCTATTCACGTACCGTAGGAGCTTCGAGCCACAGGTCCATAAGGTCCCCTAGGTAGCTTGGATAAAGTTGAGAATCAGTTTTTGGGTCAGTTTGAAATGTTCAAAATGACTAGAGGGAGTTCGATTATATATGATATAATTGAACTGATTAATTATATATGATATAATTGACTAAATGTATGAGATACATTATTTTGGAGGAAATTAGATATAAATATGATTTATATCAAGTAGAGGAGAAATTACTATAGTAGATATATGATATCAAACTATAGGTTAAGAATATAATATGATTATATTTATTTATTAATTAATTGGTAAATTATGTGATAATTGGCTGGAAACTTCTCCTAAATTGTGTTTTAGTGGGAAAATCATATTCGGTTATTGTAACTGAAGAATATAATGAAAATTGGTTTCATTTTGCAAAAAGTTAGAAAAAATCGCTCAAGGTGTGAAAACGTCAAGATCCTTTAACTGAGAGCCTATACGATAGCGCCTTATTGCATAAACGATCGCACACCTCGCGTACTAAATGATCGTATGCGTTGTCTAAATGATCGCTCAATTTTCCTAAATGATCGCTTAGCGCACCGAGTTTTCTAAACGATCGCTTACTCGTTACTAAATGATCACTTAGTAAACCCTACACGATCGTGTAGCTTTCTCTAAACGATAAGCATCCGCTACACGATAGCCTTCTCCCACTTGCTTGTCGTTCTATACGATCATCCCTTTCCTCCTTCCTTTACCAATTCCATCAAAGACCACTCTTTGGATTCACACTCCGAGAATACCAAGGGCTCTAAGTGGTGGTGTTGTCTCCAGTCCTGCTTGTTCGTGCGCTGTCGTTCGTGTAGACGATCGTGCTGCTGGTAGCCGATTGGTTGTTGGGCGATAAAGAACGTAGAGGGTTGCTTCCGCTGGGTTGAGTTCGAAGTGAAGACAGTCTTCAACTGGTAAGTTAACTCAATCTATTGTATTTTATTTGTGAAAACATGCCGATAATTAGTGTTAAATTGCATACCTGTTTGTTAGAATGCGTGTGTGGTAATTAAGTCATAATGAAATGGGAAAGATCTGAACACGCTCATGGATACTCTTATTTAAGAGTTCCTTTAATTGGTATCAGAGTTAGGTTTCTGATATTCCAATTTCATTGATGCAATGAATTTGAATATGCAATGAAATGCATATACATTCGTGGTGGGTGCATATCTACTCTATTAAATTGTTAAATTGTTGTAGATGTGCGAATTAATGGAGGTTTCTGGGATGTTACCTCGGTTTGATTTAATTATTTTGCATTTTCTGTTAATTATAAAGGCCCTTAAATTTTTTGGCATAATTAATTGTTATCGAGTCTATAATTCAAAGTCAGTTGGAGTCTTGAGTCGTTCGTGAAGAAGTTCGGAGCAAGGGTTGCTGTTCTTCGAAGAAGAAGACGATCAAGGGTTGATTAGGTTGTGTAGACGATAGGGTAAGCGATCGCTGAGTATCAGATGCTCGGGTATCGTTTAACGTACGCACGCACTAGATGATCGTTTAGCTCAGCAAGCTTTATCGCTTAGTAACTGACTAAACGGTCGTAGAGTAACGCAAGGTAAATCGTTTACCTTTCGCCGCATTAAGCGATCGCCTAGACGATCAGGCTTCTTAGCCTTGTTGTCATCTAAGCGATCGTTTAGCTTTTGCGGCTATCATCTAGTGTGCGCTAAGCGATCGTTTACCTTCGGCGTTTACTAAATGATGGAGTTCTCTTGGCGGTTCAAGACCCGATTCACCTATGAACCGGTTTGCTCGATGGAAAATGTAATAGATAGAATTATTTATTTCGGTTTTTGTAAAGGTTCATCCCGGTCCATTAATCCTTGGTTTATCACATGTGATGTATGGCTTTTTATATGTCATATGGTATGCACATATAGTAAATCCCACCTTAGGTTATGCATTGGTCATGCATCATCTTTATATTGTAAATGTTATAATTTAGAGAAACATGATTTAATTATGTAAGAGCATGCTCATGCATCATATAAGATAAGATTTATATTTATACATGCATAAAAAGCATTGACATGCATCGTCTTTATATTATAATTGTTATAGTATAAGGGTGAATGGAAAGCATGTTTGCTTGGTTATTACGCGTATATAAAAGTTATGTATAGTAATGACCGGACATTGCATGAAGCATGACACATAGCTTACTTTATAAGCGTTATAAACACCTAGTTATGCACAATGTGTTTTAGTTGTTTCTTTTTAAAGGTTAAAGAGAAATTAGAACAAAAAACAATAAGAAAGACATGCATGCTCACTTAGGTTTAATTCATGGTTTTAAAATATTTAAAACTTGGATGACATAGACCTAAGTTCACGGTTCTAATATGATTAGCAACCTTAAGGCTTTAATCTTTTAATCAGTTTAATAGGATTAAATTGACTAATCAAAGGTTAAAGTGTAGTAAATCTATCTATAAGGGACCTTTTGTCTAAGACGGGTTCTGTCTAAGCTGGGGTATTTAAGTTGACAAAAATGTAACGCTCCTACCTGGGAACTTACTTGGAAAGGTGAATTAGATAGATTTGATGCATGCATGCAAGTTAAGGACAATCTATTAAAGTGTTTAAATGTGACTGCTTGAAATTGTTCATAATTTATAGACAAAAGTTGTTTATGAGCGGACTTAAAAAGATGACTTAGACTAATCAATAGTCGGACTGTCTAGGTTAATGAACCCCTAGGTAGAACATTCAGTGGGAGGTACTTGGGGTATATGATGCTTCACTTAAACCTTTCACGTTTCCCCTATATAGTCCACACCGTGAGATCTACACTCGGCCTCGAGGCACCTTTGGCGTATCCCCCTAATAAATGGTGTTTTGGTAGATCAATATGAATCTTATTCATATTAAATTAATACTTGAACTCATTTCAAACATTTCGATCTCTAATTTATTAATTTTGAATCATATCCTCTAGGTGTGTATCACTTTCATATACACCAGTCCTAGTATATCTCTTTCATGTACTAGCGCCTTCGGACATACATCACTTTCATTCAATCACATAATCTGGAAAGGAAAAGAGATTACATTTAACTTCATATTACATATAACATTCACATAATCATGAGTCCTCTAAAATCTCTTCATCGAGGTCATATTAATTAACCTCAACGTATGTGTTTAATCTAGTTTTAATGGTTCAACTCTAGTACATCACTTTCATGCACTAACTCATGTAAACAATCAAACATTCGAAATTTCATAATACATTATATAGCCTACACACTTTCATAATAAATCACATAAATATGTACATCAACAAATGCTCCAACTTTCACCTAGCTTTAAGACATTCTAGTAGTAGTGTCGCTTAACTCATAATTTAGGGTCATGCTCAATCGTACTTGTAATATGTCTCATAAAATTCTAAATCATGCTCATATATTAACATGCTTCAGACATATTATCACATGCTCATATATATTTTCTAAACAGTCCATTAAATCTCGGAACAATCAAAATTATCCTTGTAACTAGTCTTAAAATCCTCAAAATAAATCGTAAATTTATCGTCCAGTACAAAGGCGGTTCCAGTAGTAAGTTTACTTACCTCAATATGAAACTGAAATAATAATTCTGCACTCAAGCAAACTCTCCAATCGAACTTCACAACTTTAGTCCAATCCTAAGGCATGAAGAAAATTCATTTTAGTCTTCAAGCTCGATTCCATACATAAAGCAATTTTGGAAGCCAACAAAATTCTTACCCAACAAGCACTTTAATCTTAAATCACCTCCAAAACCCCAAGTCAAAATCCAACTAGGAACTCCTAATTCAATCTTGTTAGTGTTGAATAGCGCGATCCCAACTTTAAACTCCGTTCTAAATTTCTAACACAATGTGCTACCGTTAGATTAACTCAAAAGTCAAAACCCCAAAACCCAAAGAGAAAAACAAGACCCATCTAAGAAAGCCATGAAACCCACCTAGACCTTACCAAAAAATTTCACCTTACTCCAAATTCCGACAACACCACGTGGCAGTGCTTGGTAGAGGATGGCAGATCAAAAGGATGAGAGAGCGACGCGATGACTAAATAGCTTAGCGGAAACTAACTGTCTGGGCGGTGCATGACAGTGAGACACGAATGGCGGTACGCGGTCGTGGGGCTTCGATGCAGTGAGCAGACCTGGCGGCGTGGATGAAGGCTAGGCAACAGATCTGACGCGTGGGTTGAGGTTGGGAACTGCGGTGGACACGTCGAACTGGAGGATGGTACGGACGGGTAGCCGCTGGATGGCTAGGGACGCTGCAGCAGCTCCGAGCGAACGACAGTGGAGGCTGGCGATTTTGGTAGTGGCGCGTGGGGAGTGTTGTCGCGTGAAAGAGAGAAGAAGGGGTATTTTCTTTTCTTTCTTTTCTTTCTTTCTTTTTAATTCTCCACCACACAAAAGTGTATATATATTTCTTTTTTCTTTCCTTAATAAATATATCACATCAAACTAAAATCTTTCACCTCTTCACCAATTAATTAAATAAACCTCAAAATAAATTCACCAACTTTAATTCACTTCTTTCCAAAAATTAAATCTCTAACTTTCCAAATTAACTTAAATTCAAATTAAAATATTTTTAAAATTTCAAAATTAAAGAGGGTAAAATTTTAAAACTACAATTTCCCCTTTTTCCCTTTCAAATTTCACAAAACTCAAAATTTCTTATCCAAATAATTCAATTATCCCTTCCAATTAATTTAAAATTCTAACCGTAACCATTTGAATCCAAATTCCAAAGATTAGAAAACTAAAACTCAACAAATTGAGATAATTAACTTAAATTTTTCTAAAAAAATCGAGATGTTATGAGTCTACTAATTGAAATTAAGAATTGGGTAGTGACCCAATTTTGTGAATACTCGATTCCATTAGGGATTTCATATATTTTACTTTTTTTTTACCTTCAACTATTTTAGTTTTTAACCTAATACTTTTACAGCTCATCCTACATTAAAAAAAAAAAAAAAAAAAAAATTCCATGTCACACCATTGAATGACTTATTGTCAAAAAAAAAATGTTTGGATAGCTTTTAAATTTTATATTTTTTATAAAAGAAACATCATCCAATATACATAATTATAAAATTATATATATTTCTTCTTTTGAATTTTTCTTTCAAAAAGTATATTTATTGGAAAAAAAGTGGAACAATTTGATGGGTGGCCACTTTCTCACATTAAAAAAAAAAAACGACCTTATAGGTCTATTTTCTATTTAATCTTTAGATTTCATAATGTTACAAATTTAATCCTTACGTTTTGAGTTTGATTTCAATTTAGTTCATAGGTTTCAAAATGTTAGATTTACACTTTTAACTTTAATTTTTCACTAAATACTCATTTTCGGTCTTTAGTGTTAATGTATTTTAAGAATTCTTTTTTAAAAATATATAATAAGTAATATTAATTAAGTTTCACTACACCACTATTAAATTAAATTTAAAATTTCAATTCATAATTATTTAAAATTAATTAAGAAATGTTGACATCGATGATTGAAAGTGAGTATTAAATGAAAAATTGATGTTAAAAATGTAAAATATTGAAACCTAGGGACCAAATTGAAACAAAAACACAAATCTCAATGGCAAATAGTAATTAAATAGTAATCAATCTCATTAAGAATCAACATCAAATAGTAATTAGATAGCAATTGATATCATTAACAATTGGTATCAGATATTATTCAGATAACAATTAGATATCAATCAGTATCATTGAAAAACATATAACAATCAGTACCAGATAACAATTAGACAATAATTAGATAGCAAATTATATTATTAGCAATTAATATTAGAAAACAATTATATCAAATAGCAATCAGATAGCAATCATTATCAAATAGCATTAAGTATCATTAAGAATTGATGCAAAAAAGTAATTAGACAACAATCTAATAGCAACCATATAACAATCAACATCAAATAAAAATCAGACAACAATCAGTATTACTAGCAATTAGTGTTAAATAGCAATCAGATAACAATTTCGATGTTGATAAAGATGTTGTGGAAGTATTTGACAATGTTATTGTGGTAGTGTTGATTACCACTGCGAGAAAGGCTTCATCCATTAGTGGGGCTTTGGAATTTGCTACTAAGTGAATTTCAGAGACGGAATGGTTTACACGCTGAGAATGTAGTGAGGGATTTGTTTAATTTCAATTGTAGGCAATTTTTGAAACGCGTGGTTGAAAATTTTCAATTTTATTGTCGTGTATCAATGATGTGATAACATTCACTAACAATTCGTATAAGAAGACAATCAGAAAATAATTATATAACAATTAGATAACAATCACATAACAATCAAAAAGAAATCACAACATATTTACTGATTTCAGTACTTTCTATTATAATCATATGGCCAATACTTTATTTACATTTAAAAATATAAATGAACAATTCTCACTTCACCATTTGAATTATAGAACAAAAAATTTAAAAGCAAATGTTTGAAAGAATGTAATTTGTGCTGAATGCCGCATTTTTCAACTTTGTTGACTTGGGCTTGGGCCTTTTTCCTTTTTGCTATGTTTGCTTAATAATAATAATCATAATAAATGGTGACACGCTATCAATTTCTATTTTATTTTTTTATTAAATGTGCAGGCCGCTGAGTAAGAAAATAATGATAAAAATAATTAATCCGAATTCAAAGAATTCGTGTTGTTTCATAAAGTGAATTTATTCTCTCTTTTTAGGATTGGTGTCCTAATTCTCCTACTAGTTTTATAGTTTATAAACACTTTGTAAACATATTGTTATTAATAAAATAATTGTTATTTTATAAGCATTTACTCTAAGATCCGTGGTTATTTTATGTAACTTAAACATGTATATGGAGATATACAAGTGGATCATGCCTTGAGTAATAACCTAAATGGTCTGTAGTATAAGGATAAAGGACGGATACCTTATTCTTGTGACATTACGGATACGACCCGCTTTGTAGATGTTACAAGTATCATAAAGTGCTACAAATGGTCTGATCCTGATCATTCATGTGGAGACATGCATGCAGGGGTATCTTATACAAAAAGTTTGTATAAGACTGGACCACGAGATGATTAGTCTCTTTATATAACGCCGTTGATTAATTGAGACTTACATTTCACCAGGATGACCATAGGTGACATGACCTTAATCCTAAGTGAGTTAGGAACTCCTGCTCATGAGGGCGGTTCTTTGATTTGTATGGATGAGAGTGCCTAGATTGTCAACTCAATAAGCCTACCATTTTGGGATTTGTCTAATTGGGGAGTTGGGAACTTAATTACACAAGACAAAATTTATTCCTAACCCGAAGCAGAAGTAAGTAGATAAATTACTCCCTTAAAGGCTGATTCTGGGTCTTGAACATAGTGGCCACACCCTATTTTTGGAAGAGAGTATTCAGTCATAGTAGGACTATGACTTATTATTCATTAGAGGAATCAATGGTACTTAAGGAGTTAGATGTAACTACAGGAGCAATACGGTAAATTGGCTCAACTATACTTACGAGCGATTTGTGAAGGGTCATTGCACTTTTGACTAGTTATATCTAATGGACACAGAAATATATCTATAGTGCGAAGATTGCAGATGTTGGTCTTTAATGCGAAGTGTTCAAATTAACAAGAGAAAATTTAATTATATATGATATAATTACATTGATTCAATTATATGTGATTTGATTTGATATATTAGATACATCAATTGGAGGAATTAATATAAGTACGATTTATATTAAATATCATAGCATAGAAAAAGAACTATGGTTTATATGTTTCATATGATGAAATATTAAAACTATAGGTTATAAATATAATATGATAAGTTGGTTATCATATTTATTTATAATATATTAATTATATGATAATTATTTTTTTTTCTATAATAACCGATTGAGTGAGAGGTTATTGGATGTTATGGTAACTGTGAGATAAAAAGGAAAATTGTTTTCCAAATTAGTTAGTTGACTCATTCAGTTAGATCTCACAAAGGCTATCGAGTACAAGCATTTTACTAAACGATAGCATAGAGAGTGTAAACGATCGAGTACCGAGTTTACTATACGATAGTTACTCGTTTACTCGTTGCTACACAATCGAGTAGTAAAGTCTATACGAGAGGCTTCTTCTTACTAAACGATCGTGTATCTAGTCTATATGATAGACTCCATAAATCTCCTACTTACTTGATCGCCTACCTCCTTCATTCCTCAATCCAAAGTCACACAGAGAGCCCACAACTCCTAGACTCTCACATCGAGAAAACCAAGGTAACTCTTGTGGTGGTGTTCTAGTTTTGTTCGAGGTTCGAGGATCAAATTGGACTCGATAGTGATCGACGATTCTTCAGCTCGTGTTATTGAAAGAGTTGCTATTCTGATCGTTGCATTTGAGTACATCTTTGGATGCATTGGAGATTGATCGAGGGAAATTGGAAGAAAGATTTTTCAAAAGTTTGCGTACTCTATCCCTCATTCATTCTTTTAAAGAAGCATGCTGTAATTTATAGTTGATGCATAATCTTTTCTATTTAGACAGTAATTGTTGTGTTTTTTCTCAATGGGATTTGGAACGATCCGCTTCTGTTCACTGGATCTTTATGTTTAGATTTCCTTCATCTCTATGGTACTCAAAGTGCCAAAGCAAATTCTAGGGTATCAATTTAATGATCAATTTCATCAAGTCAGGCAAACGTCCTACAAACTTTTATTTCTTTCGAATTACATGAGCCTAGAAACTAATTTATATATTGTCTCTATCAAGATCAACCTTTTCTCATGCATGGCAACATAATCAATTACCAATTTCTTGCAACCAATCACAAAACATGGAATCAAGGAAAGTCATGATCAATTCATATTATTCTTCTACCTATTTTCGTGATAGTCAAATAGTAGTTCAAAATTATATGGATCTATGATCGAGCACCTGGAGCGTGTCGAATTCTCCGGTGGATCAAATAAAATTCTGTTCCTTCCTTAATTATAGTAGTGGAAGTACGGGTTGAATCCACAAGGAACCTTTGTATTTCTCAGTTAGAATGCTTATGATCTCGAGGTAACCAGAGGGGTTGGTTTGATTTGAGTGCAATAAAAGTAAATGTCCATGAAAATAAACGATGTCAATAGAGAGTTGTAGGAAATTGCATTGATGAAAGGCCTAGCATAGGTTTGTTTCTGAGTTTTCAAATTTAGTCTACTTGATCATAGAACATGAGAGCTCAATTTGAATTCCTGTTTGTACTAAGCCAAGTTAATTAGAAATGTTATTTAATCGACCTAATTAACTAATTAGCCCAAAGTCAATAGATGAAACAAATGCTAATCAAAATAGCCTAATCGCATTAAGATCTAGAGTAATACTAAGTTGAATATTTAACCAGAAACACCGTAATTAAACAATCGAGTTGATTTCATCTAGATTGATTACACAATACTAATTGTTGTCAATAATCTAAATATTTTCTTCTTAGTAATTGACATACAATTATATGACAAGTATTATATTATATGCTAATCACAAGCCTCTAATCATACCATCTAAAAGAAGTTTGTTAGACAATCCAAAGATAATATGATAGTTTAGCAATTGAATTAAGAAGAAAAACAAGAAAACAAGAACAAAATCAGTTTATGAAGAATAATTCTCACAAGTTCAACTAAAATAAAAAGAGAAAATCTCCTAGAAACCCAAGGTAGATCTACTAATCTTAGCCAATAATCATCCTCCTAATTATTGGAAAAAAAGCTCCCAAGCATTAATACAGACCAAGGAGAAAAATCATTGAAAATTAGAGTAGAGAGAATTATGTGGTGACTCGATAATTAACCTAAAATGACAAACTGGTATTTAATAAAATTCGTGGTAGCGCCACGGTGCTTTAACCCTTTTCCTAAGTGTTATGGAGCACTGTCGTGCTTCGGGCGCAAGTGCATGATTTTACTTCTGTCAAATTTTGGAGAGCTGCAATGCAGTAGGATAGTGCTGCAACACTCAATGCAAAACGGTCTTCTGGAAATAGCATTGTGTCACAGTTCTAAGGTAGCATTGCGACGCTCCATGCTTACACAACTATTGGAAATGGCACGACACTGCCCTCAGGAGCATTTTCGTAATTTCGCATCTTCTTTCCCAGTTGATGCATTTTAGCTCTATTTTGGTCCATTTTAACTCATCTTTGACCTTATTGCTTGATTTTACCTCTTTGATATCCGAAACTAGTAAAATTAAAAAATAAACACGTAAAACCAAGGAGCAATCTCGAATAAAGTTGAGTGAGATAGTACATTTTCGGTGCTATCAATCTAGTCGACTTATAACTCTTTCAAATAAATAATTCAGTCTCATAAAATATGGCCAAAGGACAACGATTTATACAATAAAATTGAAATTCACTTTGTAGTCAATTCAATCCATAAAATATAATTTACATGAAATCAAATTAATCACATGATCATCTAGTGACACACGAGAATTGAAAGATCCTAACTACTCATGCTCACATAACTCGTTCTTTTAACCAAGGATTTTGGCTATCAGAAAATTAAGCCGTAAAGGGAAAGAGATAACTATCAATGATCGCCCCCATATTGAAGGAAAACATATGTCAAACCTTTAATTTGCACCTTCGTACTCGAAGATCGCTTTCATTAGGTCCTTTCACTTTCTAGCCTCACACTTAGGTGCTATCAGTCACTTAGTAAGTTTGAAACTTGATATCCTTCAAGTCCTCAAACATTCAAATTAGATAAAGCTCAAACATTTTAATTAGATAAAGGTTAATCGACAACGTTAGGATCGTGAATAGCATTGGCCTTAGTGCCCTAAAACGTTGACCATGTTTGCCATTTGTCATTTGCCATTTGCATCAAGTTCAAACATTTGAATTAGATAAATTTGATATTTTTGCAATTTGAATCAAACTCAAGCTTCCTTCTTGCATGTATGCTCCTCCAAAAGTACACACTAAAATAAGAGGTAAAAATTGATTGGTAACATACTCGACCAAATGGGTGACTTTGTGTGTGTGCAAGCCAAGTGGAAGAGAGAGAAAATGAAGTTATGGAATGGTGATGTGTATTAAAAATGTTACGAAATCGACAATTAAAGAACACAAAAAGGGAACGTAGTGATAGAGAAGATCGACACACAGATATACATGGTTCACTAACAGTGTATTAGCTACGTCCAGGGGTAGAGGGAGAACAATATTATTTGAGAGAATGTTTTCAGAAATAACATCAAAACGACGCCTTTAGGGTTAGAGAGTTTATATAGTGCACTACTATAAACCCTAAGGTCATAATCGTAAATAACTGCAAATAAATAAATATGATGAATACAAAATCTGAATAGGTTTTACTAATGATTTCAACTTTTAATTTCCATGCATTCATGCATGGGTTGGAAAATTATATTATTGGCTAAATATTATAAATCACATTCTATAAGATTAGTAAGTATTATGAAATCTACAAATAGAGAATGTAGAAAACGTAAAGTAATAGAGAACCAATACAGAGATTTACGTGGTTTACTAACAGTATGTTAGCTACGTCCACGGGGCAGAGGGAGAACAATTTTATTAGTGAGAATGATACAAAATATAGAATGAAGGTGCTTCTTTGGTTTAGAAAGTTTATATAGCGCACTTTGCTAAACCCTAGGGTCATAAACATAAATAACAACGAAAACTCCGTACTTGATCGTTCGAAGCACCAAACAACAGATTCAACGCACTCCAATAGTAATTGTATCTACTTATTCACTCGAGTCCGCTCCAATGAATTTTTCAGATTACCTCATCGCATCAAGATTCTCATTAAACTCAACAATGAACTTGATTTTGTCAAGACTTTCTCTTGCAGCTTGTCGTCGTTCTTGTATAGAGCATATCTTTGGAGCCGCAACCACAACATCATGACCAATATTAGCATTGGTATTTTGTTGTGCTTTCAAAATAGTACTACTGAATCTGGCTTTCAACATATCTATTCGAGCCGCCTTTGTGGGAGATAACACACTAATCATCATTGGTGGTGGAGTTTTGAATTGGGTTAGTTTCAAATTATTATTTGATTTTTTTGTTCGGGGAGTGTTAGACGGTTTTAAAATGGTTGTAACTTTGCTTGAAATATCCATGGGGTTGAAGAATGATAAGTTATGTATCTTCGTTTCATCAACATCATCTTCATCTTTTGAATGCTTCCTGATAGAGAATATGGGAGAAATATGAGAATCAAAATAAAACCTATAAAACGTAGACATTAAAGAAAATTAACGAGAAAATGGGATGTGTAGCCTTTACCCATCCCTATATGGGACTTCGATCCTATGGGAAGAATAGACATTTCTACCACCATATTTGTTTAGTACTTGCATTGATAATATATCAAAACTAAAATACAAAAAACTTAGAAAAGGCATAAAAAGTCACCGAGGGAGATCGCCAAGGAAGGCACAAACTATGAAGAAAGAAGATCGGAAGGATCCGTGGCGGGAAATCTCATTTGATCTTTGGTTGTGCCAAAGCTTTTAGTTCATATTACTTTACCGCTTCAAGACCGAAGATATTCTCTTTCTTTTTATTTAAATCAAGATGAAAGATATTATAAAATTTAACACTCCCTTTTATTTTTCATCTTATCACTTTTCGTGTGAGTTGCCTCCAAAATAAACGTTTAAAGTTGGCTTTCCTTCTCTTTTTAGTTAGCTTAAATTTGGTTTAAAGTTAGCTTTTGAAATCTATCAGTGATAGACTATATCGCTAATAGAACTTTAGATCCAGTTTTCGAAGACTATATCACTATTTCTTGTAGTGTTCCCCATTTTGGAAAGTCGAGGTTGGGGTCATGGAATCATGTTTGGGGATCGAAGCTCTGTGGAAAAAAATTCTCTATTTTTTAATTTTTTTAAAATTTTATTTATTTTTATTGAAAATCAATTAAAATTTGGTATTTATATTGAAATTATAAAAGTTATTTTTATTATTGTATTATTTATTTAAATTAATAATAAAAAATATTTTCACAGCTTGTTTTACATATATATATATACAATCACATATACATAAATATATACAAATAATTATATATGTTAAAAAATAATAAAAATATTTGGGATGGGGATACTTTCCTTGTCTCCTCCCTGTCCCCGGTTCGGGAACTCGTTTTGTATCCCTGGTTTGACCCCATCCCTGGTCGAACTGGGGATTTTCTGCGGGGACCTAACCCCGCGAGAATTTTTGCCAACCCTCTATAGCAACACTCTTATAATTATTGGCAAAGGCGATGTTAAGAAATATGGTATTCTCCAAAGGTTTTTCAAATTGCTAGAATGAAATTTGTAAACCATTCCAATATAAACATTTATAAAACCAACTTTTTGTTTGGTTTATAGCAACATATATTACAATTCATACAAACATTTTCGATGATATATATAATAAAAGTTGGAAGCTACATATTGCAACAATATAAAAAAAGCGTTGGATGCAATTGTAACATTTCTAAAAGATCTTTTGCAACGATTTTGTCAAACATTTTACACGTACTTAATCGTTACATATAGATTTCTTTTTACCAATTACAGTATTTCTTAATACTATATTGCAATAGTTCAAACTAACATTTGTAACACTTTTACCAATTGTTTTAACTACATATTTTTTAAGATAAACTTATGAAATATTATCCAATATGAACTATATTTATTTACAAATTTGTACAAAATATGTCCAGCAACATTAAGAAAAATGAAAATAAAATACTAATCAAACTACTTCATCACCAACAAGTATTGAAATTTAATATCGATTCATGGGACTCCTTCGAACTTGACGTCGTATATTTTGACAATTATTTCTTCGATTCTATAAACAAATTAAAACAAAATAGTATTATTACAAGATAGACATAAAAAGCAACAGAATCAACTAAATTAAATGGAGTTAAGCACCCAAAAAAATATAGTTACACTTGAAAAATCTAAGATATATTACTATTAAGAAAAAATTAGGTGACTCAAAGCTTTCACTACAATAATTTGGACATTTTTCAACGCTGCAAACCGTCGGGATTAGTCTACGTGATTAAATTTGATAGCCTCTTTAATTGAGGAGGAAAGTTCTACGTGATAAAGATAACTATTGGTGTTTGCAAATGAACAAATACAACAAATTTGATAGCCTCTTTAATTGAGAGCCAAATTTGATAACCAATTAATTTAACTATTGGTTATCAACAAATTTGATAACCAATTAATTTTTCGAATTCCCTCATGGTATCAAGATTCTCATTAAAATCAAAGATCGGCTTGATCTTGTCAAGAGCTTCTCTTGCAACTTGTCTTTGTTCTTGTATAGAGCATATCTTTGGAGTCGCAATAATAACATCATGACCAACGGTAGAATTGGGAAAAATTGTTTGTTGAGCTTTCAAGATGGTACCACCAAATCTAGCTTTTAGCATCTCTACTCGAGTAGCCTTTGTGGGAGACAGCAAACTAGTCATCTTTGGTGGTGGAGTTTTGAGTTGGGTTAGTTTAGAATCACCATATGATTTCTTTTTCTGAACAGCGGTAGAAGGTTTAAAAATGGTTGTAACTTTGCTTGAAAGAACCTCGGGGTTTGGAGAATGATGCGCTATGTATCTTCGTTTTGTTTGCATCATTTTCATCTTGTAAATGCTTCCTGAGAGAGAATATAAGAGAAAGATGAGAAACAAAATAAAACCCATAGATCTCACACATTAAAGAAAATTAACGAGAACCATAATAGGTTGCTTTCAACGCTATTTATTACTAAAATAAATGATCCTAAGCTAGATGTTACTTACTATATGTACAATTCTTTTTTAAAGTAGTTTAGGAGTCAAGAATGTTTTGCGTTTTACAACAAAAGAGCTAAGATAGCAATTGAAAAAAACCTTATAGAAATTGAAAAAATGGTATTAAATGGTATTTGAACTCGTAATTGAATTAATTTGACTGGGATATCAAAATGGACTTGCGTACACATTTGGCATAGAATGAACTGTAAAATTAAAATGGTTAAAAAGTAAAAAAATGTAATATTTAACTCCAACAAACCCAACTTCATTCTCAATGAATTTGAGGAATGTTTAGGTTGGAGTATGTTTCAACTCATTAGAGATGTCTACCACATGGCAGGTTTTGTTTTTAAAAAATTTATTTTTTAAAATTTTTTCTTCTTAGGTTAAAAATGGAAGAGTATGGGATTAGGTGCAGCCGAATCATTGGTCTACGAGAAAAATTGACATCTCTACTACCAACATTCGTTTAATGGAAGATTAACATTACAAAATACAATGCATGAAAAAAAAAAAAAAAAAAAAGATCGTACACGCATTGATTATGAAAACCAAAATACAAAAAATTTAGAAAAAGCAAAAAGAACTCACGAAGAGAGATGGTTAGATTTTTTATATTACTTTACCTCTTCAAGATATTTTCTACTATCAATATTCGTTTGATGGAAGGTTAACATTAAAAAAAAATACAAGACATCAAAAAGATCATAAACACATTGATTGTAAAAACCAAAATGCAAAACACTTAGAAAAGGGAGATGAAACTCACGGAGAGATGAGATCGTCAAATGAGGGCACAAACTATGAAGAAAGAAGATAAGGAATGATTGTGGCTGGCGCCAATTCTCCTTTCATATTTGGTTTTTTTTATATTATTTAAATCACAATGGAATATTATATAAAATGTAACCCCCCCTTTTATTTTTCTTTTTCTTAGTTTTTTTTATTTTGATTTGCCGCCAAAATTTTAATTTAAAGTCGATTATCTAATAGGATTCCTATCAATGATAGGATATTACTTATATTTTACAATTGACTAAACTCATTTTCTTTCCTACTCTAAATCCATTTAGAAGTTTCAGATAAAAAATCAAATAATTATCGAACAAGGCTTGGATTTTGATTTTAAATTTTTGGTTTCCAATTTCAAAAAACAAAATATGTTTGGATAGCTTTCACGTTTTATATTTTTATATTAAAAAAAATCATCCAGTATACATAATTATAAAATTATAATTTTTTTCTTTTGAACGTTTCTTTTAAAAATTTATATTGATTAAACATTATCAAGATTTTAAATGTATTAGTTAATCACAAATCAAATGAATAAAAATAAATATATCAACAATAAAATAGTTATCAAATAAGGCTTGGATAAATATCTTTTTGGTCTCTAGGTTTTGCGTCTAGTTTCTATTTAGTCTTTAGATTTCATAATGTTACAAATTTAGTTATTAAGTTTTGAGTTTGGTTTCAATTTAGTTCCTAGGTTTCAAAATATTACAATTTTATCGTTGACATTTGAGTTTTATTTCAATTTGGTCTCTAGGTTTTAAGATTTACACTTTTAACTTCGATTTTTCACTAAATACTCATTTATCATGGTTAGTGTTAATGTATGTTAAGAGTTTATTTTTAAATATAATAATTGAAATTAATTAAGTTTCGCTATTTTTCATCACTATTAAAATTAAGTTCAAAATTTCAATTCATAATTATTTAAAATTAATTAAGAAATGTTGACATCAATGATTGAAAGTGAGTATTAAATGAAAAATTGATGTAAAAAATGTAAAATCTTGAAACCTAAGAACCAAATTGAAACAAAACTGAAATCTCAATGGTAAAACTACAAAAGATCATTAACGCATTGGTTATATATCAAAACCACAAAATTTTAAAAGGAAAAAAGCTTTTAGAAATTGGAAATCTGATTTTAAATGGTACATGAACCCTTAATTGAATTAATTTGATTGGAGGGTCAAATGGTGACAATGAACTTGCGGACATTTGGTTTTTTTATATTGTGTAGAATGAGTTGTAAAATTAGTCGAACATGGTTAAACACTAAAAAGAAAGAAAAAAAAACAAGTAATTCTTAACCCCGGCAATCCCAACTTCATTCTAAAGGGATTTGAAAGAGGGTTTAGGTTGTAGACTCGTAGTATGTTTCTACCGATTAGAGATGACAATAACTTCTCAATTATCTTCCTTTTCGACATTCAATTTCATTCTCCATCTCCACGAAATTATTCAGATTTTTTAAAACTTGTGGGTAAGAAAAGGAGATGTGTAGCCTTTACCCCTTCTTTATGGGACAAATAGACATCTCTACCACCATATTTGTTTAGTACTCGCATTGATAATATATCAAAACTAAAATACAGAAAACTTAGAAAACGCATAAAAACTCACCGAGAGAGATCGTCAAGGCACAAATTTTGATCTTTGGTTGTGCCAAAGCTTTTAGTTTATATTACTTTACCACTTCAAGACCGAAGATATTCTCTTTCTTTTTATTTAAATCAAGATGAAAGATAATATAAAATTTAACACTCCCTTTTATTTTCTATCTTATTAGTTTTCCTATGAGTTGCGGCCAATATAAAGGTATAAAGTCGTCTTTCCTTCTATTTTTAGGTATTTCATATATTTTACCTTTTTTACTTTCAACTATTTTATTTTTTTTTTAACCTAATACTTTTACAACTCATCCTACTTTTATATAAAATAAAATTTCTTTTTCATACCATTCAATGACTGAAAATTTTCTTGAAGTACTTTATTCTACTTGTTCACACCATAAATTTGCCTTTGTAAATATTTGTAAACACCACATTAGTGTTAGTAGATCCCATTCTAGTTTTAGAAGTGCATTGACGTGGCATACAATAAGTAGAGGTAGTATGAAAAATTGTCATACTATCATAGTATATGAAAATTTCCCATTGAATAATCAATTGTCAAATACATTATTACACACTACGAACACTTTACCCTAGGAGAAACGTTATAAATCAATGACAATCTATTTGTTGTTATTTACCCGTGGTCTGCAATCATAATGAAATGTTCAGCCTACTTCCAAGTATGTAATCGAAGAACACAATCTGATTGAAGCGCAAAAGGTGATCAATCTACTTGCGTTTCAAAGTTACATGGGATCTACTAGCCAATATCGTTATCATTACCATTATTGTTACTATTACCGTATGAGAAGTATGAATCTGTCACATTTATTGGTAACGTAGTTGTTACTGTTTGATTTATAACGGTAACGACAATGGTAAATGTGGTAGATTCATAATTCTAAATAAACATGATAAAAAACAATCCAATTATGTGTGAGATTTGTGGCCCATTATGATTGATCTATCATTGAATCATAAAGTGACCAATTATAAATGTGGGAGATTCATAATTATAAATAAATGTGATCAAAGCTTAAGGATATTGTTGAAACTTGAATGTCCATGAATATTTTTAAAAGACGGTATAAAGTTCAAGAATATTTTCTATAATTTAGCATTTTATCATTAAAAGTCTAAACCAATAATTGTATCAAATGAAACCTTTCAAAGATAAAAGAGTGCAAAAGAGGAGAGTAAAATCTTCTCAAATTTCTCTATTCACCAAATGAGGCCACATATATATACACGTGTATCAACCTAAAATTGAGAAATAAAAGGAATCTAAACCAAATACAAACTAATTAACAAATACAAACCAATTAACAATTTGCAAAACTAAACCAAATACAAACTAATTAACAACTGGCAAATTCACAACAAATTCAAATTGATTAGTTCTAATACTCCCCTGAAGATGGACAGTGAATATCCAAAACACCCATCTTGGATAATAAAGAAAACAGTTGAGCAGCAGATAAAGGCTTTGCAAATAGGTTAGCAAACTGAGAGGAGGAACACACAGGAAGAAGTTTGTAGTCCTATAGAGAAGTTTGTCTCAAATAAAGTAAAAATCTAGTTCAATATGCTTCGTTCTCTCATAAAATTAGGTTAGAAGCAATATGAACAACATCTTGATCATCACAAAAAAGAAAAGCAGGGGAGATAAGCGATATATGCATGTACTTTAATAAATTGGTTAACCAAACAATCTCACAAGCTGCAATAGCTTTCAAGATTCTGGTATTTAGCCTCGATTCTGCTTCTTTAATTTACAAAAGACCAGAGAGTTACAAAGAAAATCACAAAAACCCATGACGAAATAATGTGTGTCCTAGCAAGCTCCCCAGTAGAGTTAGCAAAAACCTGGATTTGAAAATCAGTGACAACTAGGAGGAAAATGTCTTGACTAAAGGATGATTTTGAAGGGAAAATCATTGAAGGTTTACGCAATGGAATGCAGGGATCATCCCAATTTTTGTTTTTCAGAATTAAGAGAAAGAAAGATTCTGCATTCTAAATAAAACTTACAACATGCTTTTCTATAAGAAAGAGAGAAAGAAAAAACTCACCTTTGAAGAACTCTTTCTTCAAGAACTCTCTCAGACAAAGTCACGAACGGATCTCCTTCTCCAAAAGGGACACCAACCAAACAGAGTCTCCTGTATTCCCTTTAGGGATTGAGAATGGCAGGAGGTAACGGAGCCTCCAGTATTCCCTTAGGTATTGAGAATGTATTCCCTTAGGGATTGAGAATTGCAGGAGGTGTGGGCAGAAGAAGAACTTTTTCTTCTCTGTACTTTTCTTTGCGGGGTGAATCTAGAGAGTTTGCAGAGTTAGATCCACCAAACATGGATGAAGAAGATCACCCTTTTATTGCACAATCCATGTGAGAGAAAAGTTTGGGGGAGGGAGTTGTAACTCCCTCCTTTTGAATTAATTAATATTAATATTAATTTAATAAACTTAAATTAATAATAATTATTATTATATATATAATAACAACCTTATTATATATATAAACTATATGTTATATCCCATATAACACATAACCTATAGTTTTATATTGTATCAAATACAATATAACCTATAGTTTTAATTTCTCTCAATAATACATGACATTTAATATAAATCACATTTATATTAAATTTAACTATATGAATCTAATTCATATAATTAATATTTGAATCATATTAAAATATTTAATTTCTCTCAACTTATTCATGGTATTTAATATAAATCATATTTATATTAAATTTAATTACATGAATCTCATTTATATAATTAGTATTTGAATCATATTCAAATTCCTCTCATATTACCTTATATTATAATGCATCAAATACATTATATTAATTTTATTACGTATATACTTAATTAAATTAATTATATCATATATAATTAATTCTCTTAATTAATTTGAACACTTCAAATTAATTAAAAAATAATTCTCAATTAAATCCTTGTTGAGCTACGGAGGGGACCTTATGGACCTGTAGGTTGAAGCTCTAACGGTACTTGAATAATTAATTAAAATCTGTAATGAAATTACCCAACATCCGTTAACTGCTGATCATTCCACTAAAGATCGACAGCTGCACTCTTCACACTACAGATAAATTTCTGTGTCCATTGGATATAACCAATCAACACTGTGATGACCCTTCACAAATTGCTCGTAAGTACAACCCGTTTTGACCTTAAAGTTACATCTAACTCCTAAAGTACCATTGATTCCTCTAATGAACAATCAATCATAGTCCAACTATGACCTAGTTCCTCTAGTGCCAGGAGAGGGTGTGACCACTATGTTCAAACCGTGGAATTGAAGAAAATTGAACACGAGGATTTCCATGAGCAGCGGAAAGATCATTGCAAATTACAATTGTATATGAACTTTACAATTACAATAAAAAACTAAAACATACGGTTATGCAGAAATACATAGATTACAACATGTTATACATATGATCAATGACAAGAGTAACACACTTTTTCGGACTCATCACAAAGCTCCTTGATCACGAACTCTCGATCACAGCAACACCACAACACACGACCGCTCGTCCAACACAACTGCTACATTGCATAAACACCGCATGCTCGAACTAAGCAATTACCAAGTTTATGAACAGCCCGAACACAACGAACGGCCTCCACAGAACCTCGATAGTGTCGAGTTGAGTATGACACCACCAAGAAGGCTACCTTGGTATTCTCGGTGTGAGAATCCAGAGGGGGGCTCGGTGCGGAATTGATTTGAAGCCGAAAACTAGAGGAAACACAATCTGTAAACGATTGAGCAAGTGGGAGATGGAAGAACCTATCGTATAGGTCAATGTCCAATCGCTTAGGAAAAACTAAGCGATCGTCTAGCAAAAGCTATGCGATCGTTTAGCTAATCGCTTAGCTGAGTGTCTATCACCTAAGAACACTCCATGATCATTTAGCTCATTCAAGTTGTCGCTTAGTAAATCCAATTTACTTAACAACTTCCTGTGAGAATTTTTCGAGATTGGAAATCTCAAATTCACAATTTTGCAAATCTTTAAATTAGGAAAACATTTTTCCTTTTATCTCACGGTTACCATGAAACCACCAATAACCTCTCACTCATTTGGTTATTAAAGAAAAAGAGATAATTATCCAATAATTAATATTTTTATAAATATAAATGATAACCAACTTATCATACTATATTTATAACCTATAGTTTTAATATTTCATCTCATGAAACATATAAACCATAACTCTTTTTCTATTCCATGACACTTAATATAAATCTCATTTACATTAATCCTCCACTTGATGTATCTCATACACCATATCGATTATATCATATATATCAAATTACCTTTTGTCAATTTGAACATTTCAAATCAACACCAAGAACTGATCCTCAACTTGAATCCATTGAGCTACCAAGGGGACCTTATGGACCTGTAGCTCGAAGCTCGAACGGTATGTGAATAACTGACTAAACTCTTTAGTCACAAGATCCACCATCCGTTAACTACCAGACATTTCATTAAAGACTGATAGTTGAACTCTCCCACAGATATATTATGTGTCCATCTTAACCAACCAAAAGTGCGACAACCCTTCAGATCGCTCGAAAGTATAGCTCGGCCAATAACCTTTATGCCCCTGTAGTTACATCTAACTTCTTAAGTACCACTGATCCCTCTAATGAACATAAGTCATAGTTCTACTGCGACTAAGTCTTCTTTTCCAAAGAGAAGTTGTGGCCACTATGTTTAAGCCCCGGAATCAGCCCTTAAGGGAGCAATCTCTCTACTTATCCCTACTTTGGGAAAGAAGTGAATTCCATCTTGTGTACTGAGTTCCCAGCTCCCAGACCAGACAAGTCCCCAAAAAGGTAGGCATGTTGAGTTGGAAATTTGGCTACTCTCACCCATATTAATCAAAGGGCCGCCCTCAAAGGCAGAAGTTCTCAAAACACTCAAGATTGAGGTCGTGTCACCTATGGTCGTTTAGGTGAGATGTATGTCTCTAGTATCAATGGCGTTATATATAGAGTCTAGTCATCTCGTGGTCTGGTCTTATACAAACTCTTTGTATAGGACACCCCCGCTCGTATGTCTCCATATGAATGGTCAGGATCTACCATCTGTAGTAGTTTACAACACTTGCAAACTTCTACAAAGCAGGTCATATCCGTAGTGTCATTAGGATCAGGTA
>NW_028325840.1:0-40719 GCF_027475165.1 Benincasa hispida | reverse complement strand
GGGGACAGTTGAAAGGAATCGTTGTGCCCCCTACAGTGAATTATGAAGAACTTAAATCTCGCATTTACAGGGCTACAAAAGTCAGTTCTTCAGATTTTGATCTTATCCTGAAAGTTAAATATAATCTTGAATTTGAAGCCCCTCCACGATGCATAACGGATGATGATGCTCTCCACTTCTTTCTTTTGCGAGAAGAGGTTAGTAGACTTCAGATAGCTGTAACGTTAAAGTCTAAACAGGACGAACGGGTTGGAATGGGGTTTGGAAATGTGAGTTATGATGATACGGCTGTGGATAGACAATACGAGGAATCATATCAGTTTCGTCAGGAAGAGGATGATATTCCATTGTCTACCAACACTATACCATCAACATTCGATTATATGGATTGTGGTCTTTCAGTGGATGTGGATGTGAATGAGCAACCAGCAGGATTGATTGAAATGGATTGTGATCATAGAGATGTGTGTTGTTCTACAGCAGCTTCAGTGGTTTCACCATCTGTGTCTTCAAGTTATAAGACAGAGTTAATTATGCCTGACACCTCTTCATCTGGGATAGAGGACGTTGAAGTTGGTCAACTATTTTTGAGAAAAAAGGACTTGAAAATGAGATTGTCTGTAACGACCCTCTAGGACTTAGGTAAGGCCGTTACTAAAATAAATGCATGCACAGAATTTAAAACGACGCTCAGTTATTTGAAATAAATGCTAATTAAACAAAAGAAGTTCAAAAGACATTTATTAAATGCAATTGTTAAAATAAATAATGAGGTACCCAAAATTCTTAAAGACCAACAAAAGTATATAAAAGAAATAATCCTTAGTAATAAATTTTAAACAGTAAAACTAAATATTATATAAAAAAATATGTGGGGTGTTACATTCTTCCCTCCTCAAAGAACTTTCGTCCTCGAAAGTTAAAACACTGCGGGGTGTTACATTTTTCCCTCCTCAAGAAACTTTCGCCCTCGAAAGTTCATTCTTGAAAAAGCTCTGGGTACTGGGCTTTCATCTCATCTTCTCACTCCCAGGTGGCCTCCTTGAACTGGTGGTTCTACCATAAGACTTTCACAAAAGCAATTTCCCGACGGCGCAATGTCTTTACTTCTCTGGCAAGGGTCTCTATGGGCTTCTCCTTGTAGCTCAAGTTATCATTCAATCGTAGGGGCTCGTAGTCGACTACGTGGGACGGATCTGTCACATACTTTCTCGACATCGAAAGATAACAGACATTATGAACTCCTCCAAAATGAGATTTGGCTGACATTATGAACTGAAGACAATGATGAAGGCAAAGCTAATCAGTAAGCTACAGGGCCAATTCTCTTCAAGATCTTGAATGGCCCAAAGCATCACGTACTCAGCTTCCCTTTCCTACCAAACCTCGGAACATCTTATCACCAGTCTCAAATTCCAGGTCTTTACATCTCACGTCAGCATTACTTTTCTATCTACCCTGAGCTATTTGCATATGTGCTCAGATCTGTTGTATTGCCCCATTTGTCGTCTGCACTAACTCAAGTTCTAGCAACTTCCATTCACCAACTTCATCCTAACATGCAAGAGACCTGCAACTCTTCTCATATAAGGCCTCCAATGGCGACATGCTAATACTAGTATGGTGACTAATAATATAAGCAAACTTTATTAGATGCAAATGAGAGTCCCAACTCCTCAAAAACTCCACCCACACGCCCATGACATACTCTCCAATTTTTGGTTCGAACGCTTTGTTTGACCATCGGTCTATGGGTGAAAAGATACAATAAATTCTAACTGGGATCCAACACCTTCTGGGAGACTCTTCAAAAATGGATGTAAAACATGGGTCTTCGTTTAACATAGCTGAAACTAGCATCAAAGAGGTGTGACAACCCCATCCATACATAACTATAAAACTTAAGATGTTGAAAACCAACAATACTTTAACACGTTCAAGCTAAGAACTATGAAAACTGTCATAAGCTTAAGAAAGTCTTATCCACTAAAAACATATATCTGAGCTTACCATTCTGTCACAGCGAAAACTTCATAGGTGTAGTGGAGAAACTGGTCATACGATATAATGTGTCATCTGAAGATACGTACCAGAACAAATCTGGTCAACTAAAACCTGCTTATACTCTAGAAGCGCTGACTGTGATGTCTTTCTTAGGGTCTACATGTCTAAGAATAATTCTATCTAATTAAGCTTCACATTCATGAGAAACTCATCATAAGGCTCTATACAATCATGGGCTATAAAACTGGCTTGAGCCAATCCTCAAATTATTCTTTAGCTTTAAAAAAATCACATATCATTACTTAGATCCTATTGTGGATGAGTCTAAAATTCCCTCTGAAAATGAGGTTTTGAAGTCCCTGGATGCTAAAGTGCCAGTCAATTGATAACACATTTTCATTACCTTGTAATAACCATAATTGATCCCTGAAGTCGGTTTTTACGATAAAACCTTCTTGATTAATAAGTCATAGCTTGATTTACTCGTACTCCCTAGAGCTAGTTAACTCATTGCCAATACAAGAGAAAACATACTATCCTGTACTACTCCAAACCCACCTATAGTAACTTCTTGTTATCAATTCAACTTTATTACAAGTCTATCCCTTATGCCAATGGTGATATTGGAAGATCCAACTTACTTACTTTTGTGCATCTACCACTTTTGTCTACCTCGAGCTGGATTAAGTTCCTTTTTCAATCAAATTGATGGTTTTGCTAGTTCATATTTCCAACACTTGCACACAAAGTCCAAATCCCTTAAATCTTACTAATGCCTTCAATGTTTTACGTCTTAACTAATGAAGCCTCAATATACCATATCAATAGTTCTCGAACATCTACTGTTACTACTAACTCCATTTTAACTTATCCCTTCTCAACCTTCTGTTTCGGTAACAGATTCTTGTGTTAAAACAAAGTTACATATTGTCCTAAAGTTTCACATGATAATGAGGTATTCTTCTTTTACACCAAAACAAATACCTTGTAACCCCTCTTATCAAGCCTTTGAACCATACATAACTAGGAGTTTCGAACACATTAAATTTCTTTCTCTTTCCAAGAGAGTAAACTTTCTTGGATACTTTTCTCTCATTCACACTTATCTTTGATAAAACCACTAAATTCAAGACACCTTTTTTTTTTTCCACTTTCCATGTGGAATATAATCTCTTTACTAAATTATATTTTACTTAATTTCTCCATAAATCTTATCTCTCTCACTAAGAATTTCCATCTTGTAGAATTCTTCTTTGCAAATTTGCATACTTTTGTTTATTCAAATTTGCCTAACTTGGATCTCCTCATCACAATAAGGCTCTGGTTTTTGTCTAAGTATACTAGAATAATCCTTCAACCTAAACAAATAACACCTTACTTTATCCCTTGTAAGTCCAAGGTCATGTCCAACTATTTTAGTTTCCTTTAATGACATCAACTTAGCTAAATATTCCAAAATAATTCTTTATATCATCACATCTACTTTATCTACTCCATCAAGTCATAGTATTATCCAAGTGATTATGACTTATGAATCTTTTCTAAATTTCTTCTCAAAATGCTGGGTTTTTAATATCTTAAAACCTTTAATAAATCCATTGTCTCTTCTTCTTGTCCTTCATATCCACAATACAATTTTTAACCTTATTTTCGAGAATGTGCCATGTGAAGGAATTTGATCTCACTAGAGGTACTCCAGAATACTCATACTCCATACTACATGCCTATGGAGAAGCGCTAAAAATAGAGAATCTGGATATAGTCTTTGAGATCGAACTTGAAGATGATGTTTTCTAAATTTCGACTCACTTGGTATCCCATGTTCCCATGCAATTATTATTGCCAAGGAAAGAAATATACCCATCCACAGTCTTTGCAGTCGATTTTATACAGTGGACTCTCTAATGACTGCGTATGCGGAGCCTATAAATCCACTTGACCACATATCTGAATGGAAAAGACCTTCTGGATACGTAGAAAAAATTATCCTTCCTTCGAAGTTTGTGCCACAATCTGGGCGACGAAGAGTGACAAGAATACCATTCAGAGGAGAATTTCGCAGACAAATGAAGTGTGGTCTGTGTGGGAATTATGGACATAACTGCCAAAATTGTACTGAACCACTTACAATCGTGCGACGTGCCGAAAATCCTAGAGATCAAGAATAAACACCCCTCATCCAATTTAGTTATAAATACCATTGATCATTTTTTCATACGTCATACTTGTAACATACTTCATACTTTTTCATACTTGTAACATGCTTCATAATTTTTCGTACTTCTAACATACTTCATTGTTTTTCATACTTCATACTTGTAACACTTCATACTTCATACTTTCCTCTTGTAAATAAAAAAAATAACAAACTGGAGTATTTATATAATAGCAATATTCATACTCTCTCAATCTTCATACTCTCTCCATCGTCATACTCTCTCAGTCTTCATACTTGTAACAAAAATGGATAATCATACTCTCTCAATTTTCATACTGAAAACAAAAAACAATAACTTCATACTCTATCAATCTTCATACTTGTAACAAAAGTGGATAACAAATACTCTCTCAATCTTCATACGTGTAACAAAAACAATGATTTCATACTCTCTCAATCTCCATACTTGTAACAAAATAGATAACAAATCTCTCTCTCAATCTCGCTCTCTCTGAACATCTCGCTCTCTTAATCTTTGAACTTTGAACCTTGAACCATATAATGTTCTAATCTCAATTATGCATGTTTTGATAAAATTTTGATATTGAACTTTAAACTTTGAACTTACATAAAAAATAGATGTTCAATTATACAATGAAAAGAGCAGTAGCTTCATTATACATAAAAAATGCATGTTCTGATAAAATTCTGATGTTGAACTTTGAACTTTGAATTTTGAACTTTAAAAAAAAATATATGTTCAATTATACATTGAATATTTTTACATACATACAAAATAAATGAATGTTTTTACATACAATAAAAAATACAATGTTCTATACATATAAAAAAAATATGGAGTGTTTGCCCATAGCTGACACGCTAATTGCATCCTATATTCACCCATCTTCTCCTGAGTGATTACGGATGGATCAGCACCAGTCACCAGGTGTACCAGTAGTTTTATTGCGAAGATGCCACAATCAAGTGACCCGTGTTGTATGTCGACGTTCTTAGGTCGCGAGATTTTCCAACGGGCTATGGATAGGTCCGGCTTTGATCGATCCACGTCACAGTAGTGAAGTAGGGATGGTACTGTGACCGTCAATGGCTCTAGCCAATTCACCAGCTTTGTCATTGGTGTGTATGACGGAAGTGAATCGAACACGAATATGTGGCCTCTTTTAATTTCCATTGCAAGGACCATCTAGTGGTCACTGATATTCATCGCCGTGTAAAAGAAATCCACATCTGCCCATTTGACATCGAATTTACCGGTGACGTAGTCCTTATACGTGTCTTCATCTTCCCAATCTAGAGCAGCCTCCAGAAGTGACTTATTCTTTATTCGTTTAAATACCCTGCCACGAGCATTGAGGTGACTCTGTCAAATAAAATGAGAAATTAAGTAAAGAAGTAAGGACCAAGAAAGTTAACGAAATGAGAAGTTAAGAAACGAAATATCAAAATTTACAGTTACACCAATTGGCAAGATGGTGAACTTATGCATGCACATGTCGGACCGGGTATAAAATTTATCTTTCATAAAATAAAATAAAGTATTTATGGTCTACATGAAAAAATAATATGTCAGTAAAAGTACAAGATAGCCAACATGTAGAGACGTAAAAACTTGGACACTTACATCGCACTCGACCAACGAATTCGGGGTAATCAATTCCTTGAAGGTTTGAAGAAGTTCTCTCGAACCTCGTTGTCTGTATTGTCATCAGAGATCTAGCCCATCATTTCTGTCAAGATATTGTGTGGAACAGCGTGTGCTACGTTATATGTGTCGATCGATCTGGATATTGACGTAGCTACACCTAGGAGAGGATGTTTAGCCACACTTTTCTTCTTTACTTGGGCTGGGGGTGTATATTTATCAACCGGTCTTCTCTTACGACTAATTCTTCGAGATTCCTACATAAACAGATAACAAAATATTACTCATCAAGAAATATAAAAATATAAACAAAGATTACTGATCGATAAATTACTCATCAGTGGAAGTCCTTCTGTGGTCGTAACAATCCCGGAAGTGTCTGGCTCTGGGATGCTAGGTATGCCAGCCTCTGTATGTGGCATGGTGAGTAAGGCAGACATGTCGGGCTCTGTTTGTGGGACGTCGGCCTGTATAGGTTCGACGTCAATCGGTGATGTCGTGGCAATGGTGGTATCGGGCTGTACAAGGGGGGTGGGAATAGGTGAAGTGGTGGTATCGGGCTGTAGAGGGGAGATGGGGATGGGAGTGTCAGAGGCAGTCGCAGTCGTATCGGGATCCCGAGATGGGATGGGTGACCTGTTCGTCTCCTCATTCACCGTGGAACCCTTCAATTAGTAAAGTAAAATGGTGAGTTCACAAACACGTAAAAGCTAAACACATAAAGACATAAAATGATGCAAACCTTGCACATAGACTGCAACAATGACAAGATGGCCGACAATTTCCCTTTCATGTCAGTCATGTTTTCCTCCATACTGGAGATACGACTATCTAAACCCGATATACGACCATCCAACCTCGACAGTGAGTTGTCAATGAACCGCAGGTATGAATAAATAGACTCGTCTGCATTGGCTCCCTCCCTGCGGCGGGCAGCATACTCAGGATACTCCTCATCCACAGGTCGCTCTGTATTGGAGTCCGCAAGAAAGACATCAACTTGGTTTAACTCGTCCTCTTCGCGTACGTCCCCCATCATATCATGGAACATATCATCACTACGTGTGTATGTCCCTCCTTCCACCCTTCCATATTCAGCATCCTCGTGCTCAGAATGCTTGGGTTCATCCCCTCCCTCCACCCTGACAACCTCATCATTGTCATCTCCACGATGGTCATCACCATCACTTTCACTTTCGGGATTACCCCCCTCACTTATCGACCTATTGCCACTTTCAGAACTATCATCATCTGCACCTAGCTCAAATATAGGTCGTCGTTCCACTGGGGTATCCCGAAACTCCCTTTCAGCATTTGACATCACAGTGCCCTCTTCAACCTTTATCTGCATTAACAACCCAATAAACTAATTAGTGTAAATTTAACAACCAGATAAACATATTATGCATAGAGTAAATGTACATTGTTAGACTCGAATATCTGCATGACCATCGTAATATGCGGGGCAAAGCCACCTTGCTCCTTCGCTCCGCAATGTTCCCAGCTATCGATGAAGCTAGGATCTCTTACGTCCATACCTAAATAAAATTTAAAATATATTAAGAACAATAGTAATGTTAGATCAAAAAATACGATTATTATGTTAATCAAATTTACCTGGAACGCTTGTGGAAATCCATGTAAGGAGTACTTCACAACGTAGTTTTTATTTGCTTTGACCCTCGTCTTGTATAGATTGCTCTTATCATTCAAGGCAATTTTTAGGGCATCCAATGTCCTCTCCCAAATAATGGTACCCCATTCAAGACTATTGTAGTACTCCAAGTTTTGAACGTCCTTGAAACGTTTGAGGTCGACTGCATTTTTCTGTTTGTTTTTACCCATCATTGCGACCTCAGTATGGTAAACTAGGTTGATCTTCACAGCATCATCATCATTTTCAAACTCTAAGTCCTTGTATTTTTCTTCAAGTTCACAGAGGTGTAAAGTGTCCTTCGTCACTCGATTACTAAAATACTTGATAACAAGTTCATATGAGGACTGTTGGTTCCGATCAACTCATGATGGGGATTGCCACAAACCAGTCATCACCAAAAAGTAATCCTTCGAAAAGGTGACAACCTTCCCATAGACAGAGAATGACATTGAGTCTGATTTTGTCCTCTTCACTTCTCTAAGCAACATGTGATGGACAATTGGGTTGTTGAACACCGTATCAATGTCAACAAATCGCCTAAAAACTATTCTCTTGAAAATGGCTAACTACGTTGGCATGAGCTTCTATTTGACAATCTTGTTTGCATTAGCAATGTGGGCCAAACTGGTTACTTGACCTAAAAATCGGTCGGCTTCGACTATTCTGAAACATGTAGCCATCTTAAATCGCTCCTGCATTTATAAAAAATTCAATCAGTAAACTCCTTCAGAAAAAAAAATGTAAAACAACATTCTGTTTAAATCTTGCTAGATTCGCTCTCGCTGGCATCGCTCTCTCCGGTATCGCTCTCTGTGGTGTCACTCTCTCTAGTGTCGCTCTCTCCGATGTTCCGATGTCGCTCTCTCCGGTGTCACTCTCCTTTATCTCCCTCACATTCTCTCTTTTTACTCGTCTTCAACCACATAACACATCGAAAACCAGAAAAACAAACAAAAAAACCATAGGTTCACTTATCTCGCTCACATTCGTTCTCTCTGGTGTCGCTCTACCGATTTCACTCTCAGTTATCTCGCTCACAAACTCTTTCTACTCATCTTCAACCACAGAACACATCGAAAACAAAAAAACAAACAAAAAAACCATATTGAAAGATTTACCGATAAGATTCGATTTGTTGGCGGCAGTAGAATCGTTTGCAAGTCGGAAATAGTTTTTTCGTTTATGAGTGATACGAAGCCGTTAGCCTTGGAAAATTTGAATGAAGAATAGTTTAGTTTTGGTGGGTTCTCAGTAAAAAGGTAAGAAGACGAAGTAAGGGCAATTTACGTAATTTGGTATGGCGATGATGTCAGCAGAGAGTCAATTGACATTATTTTTTAAAAATTGGTCATTGACATTTTGGGCCAAATTTTTGGGTCATTCGTACAAATTTCCCATGCTATATGCTCTTTGTATTCTTATATTAAAATGCATGTTGTTTGAAATTTTGAAATTAGAAATAAGTTCTTTTTTCTTGATATCTTAACTTAAAATATAATTTGATAGCATAGATGACTGAACTTTACTATAAATTTTCCACTCTATTTTTGCTAAATATTTGCCTATTTGGTTTCAATTCTCAACTATTTTCCTAAATATTTTTCTTCCTTTTTTTTCTTTTTGTTTTTTTTTAAGAAAACAAAATCGAAAACCTTTACATTACTCAATCATATTAGTGGAGTCCTAACCAACCATATATTATCAAAGCTACGTTTGAGATAAATTTGAACAGATTTTTACATGTGCTAAAATAGATTTAAATTAAATCGGATACAAGCACTTTTAAAAAAACATTAATTCTACATCTATTTTAAAAGGAGTATCCTACTAGTTTTAGAATTTTTAATTAATATTTAGGATCAATTTTATACTTTAAAAAAAGATTTATTTAAAATAAAATTTATATATTTATCTATTTCTAATATAATCAAAATCTATTTTCTATTTCTCATATGTTAAATGCATCAATTTTTTTTTAGATAAAGCTTTTCCCCTTAATATTTAAAAATTAATTTACAAGAAATAAAATTTCCCATACTAAACAATTATTTAAAATTTTAAATTAAAAAAATTAAAAAAGAAGTTGATTATAAATCTATTTCAATTATTATATCGGAAATAAGATATTTTTTATTTACCAAACACTCTAACCTACTTTTTCAAGTTTAAGTTTCGCAGCTAAGTTTTCTAACAGCACAATTATTTTAAAAGCTACAACAATCCCAAACGAAACTTAGGTGGGATGGTTTGAATTTGTTCCAATCATTTGTTTTTCTTTTTTCATTCTTTTAGCAATCCAATAATTTGTCTTAAAGTTGCATATAAAAGGATTTACAGACAATATGGCAGGCATATAAAAATAGAGTTGTTGTTAAAGTCTCGTTTAATAACTATTTGGTTTTTAGTTTTTAGTTTTTGAAAATTAAGTCTATTTTCATCAACATTTCACACAATGATTTGTATCTTTCTTAACTTGAATTCTTAGCCAAATTTCAAAAACAAAAATAACTTTTTGAAAGCTATTTTTAGTCAAAATTTGGTTTTTTTTTTTTCAACTATTGGTGAAAAGTAGATAACAAAGGAAGAAATTTGGAGGTGAAAGAGTACTCGTAGGCTTAATTTTCAAAAAGAAAAACAAAAAATAAAATAGTTACCAAATGGGACCTAAAGTTTTGGATGAATTTGAATTGTTCAAATTATTTGGAAATATAATTGTATATGATATAATTATTATAATATATATGGATATATTATATATCAAAGTTAATTTTGAATTAAAATCAAAGTTAAACTTTATTATATGAGAAAATTAAAATATTCTAATAAGATTCAAATATTAGATAATATAAATTATATTTATATTAAAAGTATAGGTTATAAGAGAAAAATATATTTAAATATAATATTAATTAAATATATGGTATTTAATGAATTAAATTTAATAATTTAGATTTATTAAATATTATTTAATTGATTTAAATTATATGTTGATTTAATATTAATATTAATAAATAAAAAATAACTCCCCATGTGGGAAGTTACTGAGAGGTAGTGAGAGATTAACTCAATATGAAATGAAGAAAGAAATAAGAAATTTGTTTTTTTTTTTTTTTTTGATAAGATGCTCGTCTAAGGGATCCACATTATCAGGGACCTTAAGAACAAAATATTGGTCTTGTTTCAGGTGTCGTATATTGACAAGATGCTTGTCAGATATTCGATGCAGAATTCCAAGAGGGGTTTATTACCTTTACGCATAGAATTATCTTGTCTAAGGTAAAGTATCCTAAGACACCTCAAGAAGTTGAGGAGATGAGACAAATTTCTTATGCATGGACAGTGGGTAGGCTAACGTGTGCTATGTTGCGTACTAGGCTAGACATTTACTGTGTAGTTCGAATTGTCAGTAGATATCAATCAAATTCTGGATTTGATCACTGGATTACGGTTATGATAATCCTCGAGTATCTTAGAAGAACAAGGGACTATATGCTTGTGTATGGTGTTGAGGATTTAATCCTCACATGATACATTGACTCTAATTTTCAGACTGATATGAATTTTAGGAAATCCACATCAGGATCATTGTTCACTTTGAATGGATGAGCTATAATATGGCAGAATGTCAAGCAAGGTTGTATTGCTGACTCTACCATGGAGGCTGAGTACGTAGCTGCTTATGAGGATGTTAAGGAAGCAGTCTGGCTCAAGAAGTTTTTTATTGATTTGGAAGTTGTTCCAAGCATGTCAATGTCCATCACCCTTTATTGTGATAATAGTGATGCCATACTGGATTCTAAGGAGTCCATGAGTGAGAAGAGAGAAAAGCATATAAAGTGCAAATATCATTTAATACGGGAGATTGTGCAACAAGGAGACGTGATCGTCACGAAGATTGCTTCGGAGCACAATATTGCTGATCCATTTGCAAAGGCCCTCAAGACTAAGTTTTTTTAGGGTCGCTTGGAGAATCTAGGTCTGGGAGATATGCATCACTTGGTCTAGAGCAAGTGGGAGATATGTACTGGGTATAGTGTATGCTCTAGTTTATTGAATCATGTACTGTATTGTAGTGTAATAGTTACTTTGTTGTATAACCTACTAGAGCATTAGGACAAGTGGGACACTACAAGAAATCTAACTTCTCCCGACGTCAGAATTCGTCAGGAAAGAGTGGAAAATACGCCGGGAGAGGCTCTCCCGACGAATAATGAGTCGTCGGGAGTTTGGTCGGGAAAAACCTGTCGGGAGAGGATCCCCCGACGCACAAAAGGACGGCGTCGGGAGTTTGTCAAGGAACTCCTGACGCATGTATAGGGTGTCGGGAGTTCCACTAACGATCGACGCATTATATACGGCATCGACAGTTGAGGAACTCCCGATGCCCTATACATGCGTCGGGAGTTCCTCGAAAAACTCCCGACGTCGTCCTTGGAACTCCCGACGGATGTTTCATGTGTCTGGAGTTCCCAAACTCCCAACAGTTTATTTGATGCGTCGTGAGTTTCAAGAACTCTCGGCACAGTAATATATGCGTGGGGAGTTCCTTCATTAGATGAAAATTGTCTTTCAAATATTTTTAATTTATAGTTTGTAATTTTTTAAAATTTGATCTGAATAACCTATAAAACATAATTAACGAAATAAAGATTCACATAATAAATAAAACAACGAAAACGAAGTCCATACTATAACAAATAAATAAAAAATTACAATATCCTAAAATAAAACAAAGTCGATACTTGAACTTCATATACATTCATATCACAAATACATAGAAGAAATAAAATGAAAACAACGTCTAGAACACATCTGGAACACAACATCTTCAAAAATGTCCAAGCTCATCTCGGAAGAGCATTCTACAATAAAACAAAAACATTCAAATGTCATACTTGGTAAACATCCACAACACGTTTAAACTTCATAAACAAAACATCCACAACACATTAGAACTTCGTAAGCACTCATAAACATATAAGAACTCTAAGTTCAACGACAAGACGAGTGTAATGAAACTCTACCCACCCCTCATGAAAAACATGGAACCTCCCGAACATAAAAAAACACACAAATATCATAAACAAGGATCAACACACATAAAACTCAAACTTTGTCCCCAAAATGGTTTAAACCAATCTCAACCCACCCCCCACAACACATTAAAACTTCGTAAGCATTCATAAACATATAAGAACTCCAAGTTCAACGACAAGACGAGTGTAATGAAACTCTACCCACCCCCCACGACAAACATGGAACCTCCCGAACATAAAAAAACACACAAATATCATAAACAAGGACCAACACACATAAAACTCAAACTTTGTCCCCAAAATGGTTTAAACCAATCTCAACCTACCCCTCCACAACACATTAGAACTTCATAAACATTCATAAACACACAAGAACTCCAAGTTCAATGACAAGACGAGTGTAATGAAACTCTACCCACCACCCACGACAAACATGGAACCTCCAAAACATGAAAAAGCACATCAAAATCCAGTTGTTTGGCTACCATAACTGTAGGATAGCCAACAAATCTTTATCATAAAACTACTTAAGACATAACTACTTTGCTACCATAACTGCAAGATAGCAACATATTAGACAACTAAATAATGTAGTAATCATACCTAATTCGATGGGCCTCCTCTTTGTGATCGTATCATGTCTTCAATCATTTTTTTTCATTTCTTCCATTTGTCTTGCATGATCCTCTTTCATTTGTTTCTGAACATCTTCAAGTTCCTTAATCCTCGACTGAGACGGTTCGAAATTGGCTCTCAATTCCTCCATTCCTTTCTCCGTTCCTTGAGTAGATGACGAACTTGATGAGATGCTACCCCTTTTTGACTTAGGCTTAGGGCCCCAACCTAGGCCTTTTGAATATCCGAGTCGTCAACCCAAAACCGTCTCAGTGATTTCATCCCCTGTTAATGGTTGAGAACCTTCTAGAGTGGGGTTGGATTGTAGTTCCAACATTTGATTCTAGACATATTAATTAAATGTGTAAAAACGAGCGACTAAAGTTAGAAATGAAAAACAACACGATAGTAAAGCAAAAAATGTTACATGTGCATTTTCAGCTGCCTCGTTCACGAACTGGCAACCTTTAGGGTGTGTTTCCCTAAATAGGTCGACACGTCTTATTTCTTAACCTTCCTTTGCCTGCAACTCTGCCTGAATTTGCAGGAATGACTTCGATCCGCCTACGTGGTCGAACGGTAATTTTTCTCTATATTTCTTGTTCGTTACAGACATTTTTAAGTAAGCTAGGCAAGTTGGCACGTACTTATTGAGGATCTCCACATTTCCTGTAATGTCTGTGCAAATCTGCTCTAAATTCTTTGAAGGAGTTTTGCATTTGATGTTCTATAAAACGGTTAAGTCGTTGACTGGACAGATCAAGTTCGAAATGAGGCTCCAAATGAATGAAGGAAGAATTAGCATAGATGATGTTCATGACTCTTAATCTACAATTGACTCTAAAAGAATAAACTAATATTTACTTACCAACAATTGACTCTTAGCCAATTCTATAAACTCGTTTGGAACCTCAGCAGAAGTACGACATCGTACTAGAAATGCACATCTCACGACGACACCAATCGCATTACTAAATCGTATCGAATGTTGAGATATCGGTTTCGTCTCCCCCTCATTTATCACGATTGTAATTCTGCCATGTTTTTTGACGTATTTTTCCAACTCGATGTTCCGCGAATGCTCACGTTTCCTCCGAGTGGATGTTGAGCTACTATCTGAGGAATAAAAAAATTTAAACAGTTTATGATGTATTTCAGTTAACAGAATATATTTCAAAATATACTAACCTGAAGTATCACCCACAGAAGATTCCGTGTTGCCTAGATATATCTCCTGAAATTCTTCATCAGCCTCCTGTTGCCTATTAGGGGTTGACATCGTATCTATACAAACAAAAAATAGACAAAACAATATTAAATTAATATGAAATACGTGTAAATAGAGAAAAAAAGAATTGAGTAGATACATCATTACTCATCATCGTAATCTAATTCAAATTATTCATCAGCACTTGAACTATTATTGGGAGATAATTGTTCTTCATCATCATCGTTTATGAAGTCATGATCGCCATGTACAATAATTGGTTTCTACAACTGTAGAATCAACGTCAACTCTGCATAAAGTAACCTCCTCAATAGTTTCATCCATTCGGACTCCACCAACAATTTCTAGTAAATCTAGTTGTACGTTTTCAACATCATCCACTTCTGGTACATCCCATATTCGCTTATTTTGGATTACTTGAACAACTTTCCAATTGCTACCATATTTGATGTCATCAATGTAAAAGACTTGTTGTGCTTGGATAGCAAAGATGAAAGACTCATCGACATACCAAAAGTGTGATGTATTGATCGATTTGTATCCTAAATCTACATGTGTCCTATTACTTTTGCTGATATCTGTGTCAAACCATTTACACTTCAACAAGAAAACACGTCTTCTGTTCATATATTGAAAATCTAATACTTCGTCTACTACACCATAGAAATTGTTATCCACACTTGCATTCTCACTGATCTTCTCGGCCACTAGGACTCCACTATTTTGTGTAGCTTGACGATTATCACGCTCTACAGTGTGAAACCATACCCCATTAACAATGCATCCATTGTAAGAGTGCACCTCAGACGAAGGTCCCATTGCAAGTGAAAAGAAATCATCGGAGATATCTTCTCTCTCGCGCCGTTGTAGGGCCTGATAATTAATTATACATTAAAAATGACTACGAAAAATGAATCATCTCTCAATTGTTGCCTACAAAATGACTATGTATACCTGAGATCTAAACCAATCGGGAAATTTGCGTTGATGTTTTATATATAAGTCAAAGGCGCTTTGAGCTTCACGACGAATTAACCTCAAATATTGCCTACAAAATTGATCATTTAAATGTTATATCAAAGGATTTACACTAGAACTTAGAAAAGAAAAAAGTTTGAAACGTACTTGCGATAGTCTGTTATTTCTTTACAATTGTTGAGAATGTACCAATGTGCAATACGCTTTTCCTCCGCTGATAGCGTCCGTAAAGTTGACGCCCCTAATGGTCGTACCCTCTGCCAAAATAATTCAAATTCACCAAATATCTCATGATCGGGAATGTTATCATCATTTCGTTCATCTTATTGAATCTCGTTTCAATCCCACTTAGATATCGCGAGCTGAAGTTCCATGATTCATTCATTGCATATGCTTTCGCTATAGACCCCTCGAGACGTGCTTTGTTCGGTGCAAATTATTTTAATGTTCGTAAAATTCTTTCAATATGATACATCCAACTGTAACTAACTGAACCCACCACTTTGGTTTCATATGGTAGATGAACTGCAAGGTGTACCATTACATCGAAGAAGGCAGACGGAAATATTTTCTCCAACTTACAAAGTATGACTATGATGTCTGCTTGTAGTTTGTTCAAATCACTTACACATATTGTCTTTGTACATAAGTCTCGAAAGAATGTACACAATTCAATAATAGCAGTGGATACGTTTTTCGATAGGTACATTCGAATACCAATAGGGGGTAGTCTATGAAGCACACATGACAGTCGTGTGTTTTCAGCCTCAATATTTTTCCCTTTTTGTCATTCACACATCGTGATATGTTAGATACAATTTCGTCAGGAAATTTCACTGATTTCAGATACTTACAAAATGAAATCCGTTTACCATTAGTTAACGTGTATGTTGCGTGTGGTTTTACAAATCTACTATCGACCTGTATCAAGTGTAGGCCCCTTCTTATCTTCAAATCTTGTAAGTCTAACCGAGCGTTCGTTGTATCCTTTTTCTTTCCTTCATTATTTAACAATGTGCCCACCAAATTTTCGCATATATTTTTTTCAATATGCATTACATCCAATTTATGTCGTAACAATAGTCTGGACCAATATGGAAGTTGGAAAAAAAATACTTTTCTTAGTCCAATTTAGAATTTTCTTTTTTATCTTGCTTCGATGGTTGTTTGCTAAGCACAAAAAAGTTTAGTGTATTTATTTGTTGTAAGATCTCTTCTCCATTCATTACGACTGGAGGAGGTCTACGTTCAACTTTTCCATCATGTTGTGTACTTCAACGCCAACTATGATTCTCTGGAAGATAACGTCGAGTCCCATAAATGATATTTTTCCTCTTATCCTGAAGGACGAATTATCTTCTTTGCATATTAGACATGCTTGATAACCTTTTGTACTCCACCCAGATAGGTCACCGTACACAGAGAAGTCATTAATCGTCCATAATAAGGTAGCATATAGTTGAAAAAACTCACCAGTAACATAATCATAAGTTCGCACACCAATTGTCCATAACTTTTTCAACTCTTCAATTAACGGCTGCAAGTAAACATCAATTTCCTTTCCAGGAGAGTTTGGACTATGTATGAGCAAAGACATGAAGAAGTTTGTTTCCTTCATGCATTTTCAAGGGGGCAAATTATAAGGAATTATCACCACAGGCCACATACTATAAGAAGTGCTCATATTTCCAAACGAATTGAACCCATCTGAAGCTAATCACAAACGAACATTTCGGGGATCTAAAGAGAAATGAGGAAATTCACGATCAAAATGTTTCCACCCTTATGCATCTGCTGGATGTCGCAATACATCCTCCGTTTCAACTCGCTTATATTTATGCCATCTCATGTCAGAAGCGCCTTCTTTCGATGTAAACAATCGTTTTAATCTCGGTCTCAATGGAAAATGACGCAATACCTTATGTGGTATTTTTTTTACCCTTGTCATCATAAACTTTGTACCAAGACTCACCACAAACGGGCATTGTTACAAATCTGCAAACTCTTTCCAATACAATACACTATCATATTTGCAGACGAAGGAGGAAACACCGATCACGTACATGACTGGGCAAGTGGAAAATGGCTGAGACCTATCGTATAGGTCGATGCCGAATCGTTTAAATAAAACTAAGCGATCGTCTAGCAAAAGCTATGCGATTGTTTAGCTCATCGTTTAGCTCGGTCTGTCGCCTACAGACTCTACACGATCGTTTACTTTGGGCAAGCGATCGTCTAGCAAAACTATGCGATCGTTTAGTAAATATTGCACGATCATTTAGCTCGCCCAGCCATCGTTTAGTAAATCCATATTTACTTGACGACTACGTGAGTTTCTTTTGCGCGGAGAGAAAACTCAAAATTTTTTCAATTGTTTAAAAACTTCTTTCCAAAATAGGAAAACCATTTTCCTTTTAAACTCACGGTTACCATGATTCAATAACCACCCACTACTTTGATTATTTAAAAGAAAAAGAATTAATTATCCAATAATTAATATTATTATAAACATAATTATAACCAACTTATCACACTATATTTATAACCTATAGTTTTAATATTTCATCTCATGAAACATATAAACCATAGTTCTTTTCTATTCCATGGTACTTAATGTAAATCTCATTTACATCAATCCTCCACTAGATGTATCTCATACATCATACCGATTATATCATATATAATCAAAATACCTCTTGCCAATTTGAACATTTCAAATCAACACCAAGAACTGATCCTCATCTGAATCCATTGAGCTACTAAGGGGACCTCATAGACCTGTAGCTCGAAGCTCCAACGGTACGTGAATAACTGACTAAACTCTTTAGTCACGGGATCCAGTATCCGTTAACTGCCAGACACTCCACTAAAGACCGACAGCTGAACTCTCCTTACCACAGATATATTATGTGTTGATCTTAACCAATGAGCAGTGCGACAACCCTTCACAGATCGCTCGTAAGTACAGCTGGGTCAATAACCGTTATGCCCTTGTAGTTACATCTGTCTCCTTAAGTACCACTGATCCCTCTAATGAACATAAGTCATAGTCCTACTATGACTGAGTCTTTTCTTCCAAAGAGAAGCTGTGGCCACTATGTTCAAGCCCCAGAATCAACCCTTATGGGAGCAATCTATACTTATCCCTGCTTCGGGAAAGGAGTGAATTCTATCTTGTGGATTGAGTTCCCAGCTCCCAGATAAGACAAGTCCCCAAAAAGGTAGGCATGTGGAGTTGGCAATCTTACCCATACTAATCAAAGGACCGCCCTCAAAGGCAGGAGTTCCAAAATACTCAGGATTGAGGTTGTGTCACCTATGGTCGTTTAGGTGAGATGTAAGTCTCTAGTATCAACGGTGTTATATATAGAGTCTAGTCATTTCGTGGTTCCGTCTTATACAAACTCTTTGTATAGGACACCCCCGCTCGCACGTCTCCACATGAATGGTCAGGATCTACCATCTATAGTTGTTTACAACATTTGCAAACTTCTACAAAGGAGGTCGTATCCGTAGTGTCACCAGGATGAGGTATCCCACCTTAATCCTTATACTACAGACCTATTTAGGTTATCACTTAAGGCATGATCTACTTGTATATCACATATACATGCTTAAGTTTACATAAGATAACCAAGGAGCTTTGTTTATTGGATATGATTAAATGCTAGAATTAAATAACAATTATTTTATTCATTAAACAATGTGTATATTTACAAAACAACGAGACTCCGGGAGAATTAGGACACAAATCCCAACATGACCATCATAAACATTCAACTGTCGAGCAGTTTCTCAAATTTCTTTTTTCTTTTTTTTTTTTTTTGTGCATGCATCTAAAAAGACACGCTATTACGTAATCTTTCAATCCCATCTCCTATCACTGGCAACTCATCTTTCATAATCAAGTTCAGAATATGAGCACAACACTGCATATGAAATAAACTCCCATCCAATATTAAGTTTCCATACAAACTATCAACAAGCATATTAACCATGGAGTCATTTGTACTACAATTATCTACAGTTACTGATGACAATTTTCGATCAATATTCCAATCTAACAGACATTCCATTATTTCTTCATGAAGCATCTCAGAAGTGTGTGGAGAAGGGACATATATAAACCTGATTATGTTGTTTTGCAAAACCCAAGTATCATCAATAATCAAACATATACAAACATTATTTGTAGAAGGTGATGAAAACATTGTTTTCAACCTACCAAAGATTTAATTAAAAAACCCCTCTTTAGACTTGGACTTCATTTTCAAAGCATTTAACCCCAAAATTAGAAGCATTCAATTTTCAAAAAGACCCCAAATGCATTCTAACATACTTTTCAAACATATTCAAACCTAAAATTCAAAGCATTCAAAAATCAAACATACACAAACATACTTTCCAAACATATTATTTACTAATTTCAAACATACTTTTCAAAAATATCAAACGGGCAAACAGGTGAACGAAAGGAAATTTTTACCGGCTTGAACGGCAACAAATCTCAGACGGCAGTGACTTGAAGTCTTGAAAGTTGAACAGATAGATCTTGCCTCTCGAAACAACACAAAGTCTCTTTTTTTCAAATGAAAAACAACACAGAACAGTCAAAATATATAAAACAAGACTCATGTATTACCTTTCAAACAAAATAGTCAAAGGCAATACCCTGTATTACCTTTCAAACTAAAGGCACAAAGTCTTCACGGTGGGTGGGCGGATGGCAGACGAGGACGACACTCTTCACGATAAGCTTCTCAATGATTCTCACGGGTGAGGTCGCGTTGAGGGAGGTACTTTTTAGTCTTCACAGTTCACGACACTATTCAGTCTTCACGGGTGAGCTCGCGTTGAGGGAGGTGGCGTTGCGTTGGCACTCTTCACGCGTTCACAGGTGACTCGGTGAGGACCTGAGGTGGCGTTGCGTTGGCCATTGAGGGATTTAGGGCAGTCGGCACTCTTCCTTCACGGTAGGTAAGGGTAAACTTCTCAAAGACTCAAATCTCAATGATTCTCATTTCTCGGTAGAAGGAAAAGGGAAGGAAGGAGAGGAGAAGATTTAGGGCTTTCTTTTGGGCTTTTATTTAGACTTCTTGGCTCCAAACTTCAAAATTCAACATTATATATTAATATTATAAGCATATATATATATATATATATGTATATATATTAATTATTTTATATTATTCTAAATATATATTTATAAAAATTAAAATATATAAAATCGGGGTTAGGGATTAATCAGGGTCGGGGCGGGAATACTGTTGAACATGAGGACCAAATGTAAACTAGACAAAAAAAAAAAAAAAAACCCAAACAAACAAAACTTATGAGTCAAAAAGGTCCCCCAAATACTATTTTCCTTTTTTTTTTTGTTAGTTTAGTTCTTAAAAATGAAATCAATGAAATTAAATAAACCTCAAACTAATAGACTTGGGGCTCAAAACTTCTAAGAAATAAAAGATAAAAAAATGTAGGAAATGATTAATTTCACATTTTTATTTACTTCTATGGAAGAAGAAAATAAATTTTGATACAAATGATTTTTTTAATAAAAAAAACCTAGTTTAAAAATTATGTAACTAATTAAAAGTTTAGGGACCAAAATTCTATATATTTATAAGTTTTGGGCTAATTTTTATAATTGTATAAGTTTGAGTGTCTTTATCTTTTGATAACAAAGATATGTTTTAACTAATTGAACTATCCAAATATGGTCACTTAATTTATGTAGTTAACAAAATACAATATTTGAGGTACTATTACTTGTATAATAAAAAATTAGAAAAAACCTAAATATAGACTAAAATAACGCACACCCAAATACAAACTAATTATAACTCGACAAAAATAGTCTGTCCCATACAAATACTATTATAACCTAGACTAAAATAGTCTACCTCAAATATGAATTAGGTTAAAAGTCACTTTTGGTCCCTGAACTTTCTTTAAAATAACAATTTAGTCACTGAACTATGGTTTGTAACGATTTAGTCCCTGTACTTTCAAATTTTAATGATTTGGTCTCTGAACTTTAGTATGTAACAATTTAATCTTTGTACTTTCAAAATTTTAACAATGCAATCCCTCAAGTAAAAAATTTAGTCACAATTCGATGTCAATTTTGAATATTTTATGATGTAGACTTTATATGTTGCAAAAATATTGAGTATTTGATCAATTTAACGGTTTAATTATGCATGAAATCTCATGAAATCTTATCATTAATTTCTACATTAGGTACTAAGTTGTTATAAATTTAAAGTATATGGACTAAATTGTTATAAACGAACGTTTAGGGACTAAAGTGATTTTTAACCTACAAATGTATAATCTACTAGGGGTGAAAACGGTTCGGATCGGTTCAGTTTGGTAGTTAAACCGTATCGAACCGAATTTTCTAATATGTTAAACCGGATCGAACCATATTTTATAGTTTCATTGAGTTTTTGGTTCGGTTCGGTTCGATTTTTGTGGTTTGAATGACGACCCCTATAATCTACACACTAGTATAACCACACTATAACAACCAACTAAACATCCAAATCGTTGTTAATTTTATTTTGTTCTTATATTAAAAAACAAAAGTAAAAGTCAATTATTTAACATATTTTTTTTACTAATGTAATTAAGAAACAAGAAATAAAAATAAGTTACAAAAACCTATATAGTTTTAGTTTTTAAGAAAAAAGTTTATTTTAATAATAAAAATACCAAAATAAAGTAGCTAACGATGGTGTAAAAAAAAAAAAAAACAATGGAGCCTGAACTTAAAAAGAAAATGTGCATGAGAAATTATGACGGGGAGTCGAGGTCACAATTCTGAATTAATGAACAAACTTAGAACAATAATATAGAAATAAATAAAAGAAGTAAAAAGAATATTGAGTTTTTAAAGTTCAAAATTGCGGGGAAGGATTCAGCTGTTCGTCCCACATCGCCTACGTTTGAAAGGCTTACAAACGCGATGATTATAAGAGCAGTGGAGTGATACGAAACAACTCATACCTTTCTCGGCCTTTTGGCTAAGATCAAGTGTAGTATCTGTTCTTATCAGTTTAATATCTGATACGTGGGCCATCGGTCCACATGATATTAAATTTATTTTTCTAGGGGGAAGGTCCACCAAAGTAGCTTGCTACTTGGGCCTTCGAGCGTCGCCTTTGCGTTGCACTATTGCATGGGCCTGGCGCACTCCTCCAAGTTCAGTTTCAATTTTTGTAGCCTCATTTAAGAGTAAAGCCGATTTCTGCCAATTCTTCATTTGTTATTTCTTTCAACGTATTTACTTTATAATTTCATTGAAAACCAGAGCAAAAATTTATAAGAATATTTCAACTGCTTAGACGACCTTAAATGATCAAATAAATGAAGGAAAGTTTGTTTTGGGTGAAGATGAAACGAGGGCTGAAAGGGAAGATGAAATGAAGGTTTTGGTGAAGGAGGATGAAACCGATCGGTAAAGGAAGATGAAAACGGTAGAATGAAGGAAAAAAGTGGGATTTTTTATGCTAAAACGGGGAAAACACCAAATTTGCCAATTTGGTTTCAATTCTCAACTATTTTCCTATTGGTTTTTTTCTTTTTTAATTTTTTTAAGAAAACAAAAATCCAAAACCTTTAATACATTACCTGATCATGTTTACTGGAATCCTAACCAGCCAAATATTATTGAAGCTACGTTTGAGATTTGTCTTAGCTGTGTCATTTGAAGAAAATCTGTAACTGTTTTTCACGTTTACAAAAACAGATTTAAATTAAATTGGTTAAAACCGTCGTTAAGAAAACATTAATTCTACGTCCATTTTAGAATCAGGTAGAATTTTTAATAAACGAAAACTAAACAATCGCGTAACAGTTAGGTAAACGGTCGCTTAGTATTATCTAAACGATCGCTTAACAAAACCCAAACGATCGCTTAGTATTATCTTTAAGAGCCTCATTTAAAAGTAGAGCCTATTTCTGGTTAGTTCTTAATGATTTGTTCTTACCTTCGGTTTGATTTTCTATATGTTCATAATTTTAATAAAAATCGAAGCAAAAATTTATGAGTACTAATTCCAATCATTTTAAAAATAAAAGAATTTAATTTGTGATTATTATACGACACACGTGTATAAATATAATTTGTTTATAGAACTTATTAAATGCATACAAATTTCAATGGTATTTAAAAGAAAAGTCCTAATACTTTTTCCGAACTATGAAACAGGGTAATAAGTGGCAATGAAGTTAGCACAACTTTGTAACACAGCTTTGTAACTTTTGGCACCTTTTCATGAAAATAACAAAGTATAAATACTGGTGTATTTTGACATTTGAGAGGAGAATTGGATTTTTAATGAATATTTAGAGTTTGGATCTCGAGGGAAAATTTGTACGGATGACCCAAAAATTGGGCCCAAAATGTCAAATGACCATTTTTAAGAAATAATGTCAATTGACCCTCTGCTGACATCATCGCCATACCAAATTACGTAAATTGCCCTTACACTGGCCTCACGAGGTAAATCTCGCTCTTATCTGATTAAACGCTCTCGCTCTCGCTCTTGCTCTCGCTTGAAGTTCCCTGGTTTGATGTGATTGCTCGTCAGTGTACTGTTGATTTGACAAAATGTCACGACGAAAGCCTCAAATCAAATCAATAATACCTAAACACAATACACTGGTGATTTCTTTAAACTCTAAACTCCATTTCAAAAGTGATTACTTCTCTAGTTTTCGACGGTGTTTTGTTGAACGGAGATTTTTCAAATGAGGATTTTCAAGACGAGGTTTTCTTAGAAAGGAACAGCTTTTTCAGAAAGGTGAATTATTTTGAGTCTATTTAATTATTTTTGATGTGTTATTTCTGGAAGGATAGCATTACGAAATTTTGTATTGGGAGAGAGTAAGAAAGAGGAAGAATAAAAGAGAGAGCGAGATTTTGAGAGAGAGCGAGATTTTGAGCGAAAGCTAGAGTACACTTCAATTGCTTGTACAACTTAATGACAAATGTTCTCTTGCTTTGTAGGATGACAGAAAAATATCTATTTATTCAATTTGGAGGTGCTTGGGATGAGAATGAAAGTTAGTATATTGGGGGATAGTTGAAAGGAATCGTTGTGCCCCTTATAGTGAATTATGAAGAACTCAAATCTCGCATTTACAGGACTACAAAAGTCAGTTCTTCAGATTTTGATCTTATCCTGAAAGTTAAATATAATCATGAATTTGAAGCCCCTCCACAATGCATAACGGATGATGATGATCTTCACTTCTTTCTTTTGCAAGAAGAGGTTAGTAGACTTCAGATAGCTGTAACGTTGAAGTCTAAACAGGACGAATGGGTTGGAATGGGGTTTGGAAATTTGAGTTATGATGATACGGCTGTGGACAGACAATACGAGGAATCATATGAGTTTCGTAGGGAAGAGGATGATATTCCATTGTCTACCAACACTGATATTCCATTGTCTACCAACACTATACCATCAACATTCGATTATATGGATTGTGGTCTTTCAGTGGATGTGGATGTGAATGAGCAACCAACAGGATTGATTGAAATGGATTGTGATCATAGAGATGTGCGTTGTTCTACAGCAGCTTCAGTGGTTTCACCATCTGTGTCTTCAAGTTATAGGACAGAGTTAATTATGCCTGACACCTCTTCATCTGGGACAGAGGACGTTGAAGTTGGTCAACTATTTTTGAGAAAAAAGGACTTGAAAATGAGATTGTCTGTAACGACCCGACCCCCTAGGACTTAGGTAAGGCCGTTACTAAAATAAATGCATGCATAAAATTTAAAACGATGCTCAGTTATTTGAAATAAATGCTAATTAAACAAAAGAAGTTCAAAAGACATTTATTAAATGCAATTGTTAAAATAAATAATGAGGTACCCAAAATTCTTAAAGACCAACAAAAGTATATAAAAGAAATAATTCTTAGTAATAAATTTTGAACAGTAAAACTAAATATTAAGAGGAAAATAAGGACTTAAATTTCAAGGTGTGGAGCGAAAAAGTCTAGTCCCAGTGACACGATCACGAATTCCGCTGCGCCATCGCCGGTGCATCTTTACCTTTTCCAGAAACATCAACATAATAAAGGATGAGTATGAAATACTCAGTAAGTAACCCCACCACTAGGGTCAGGCTAGGCATCTATGTCCTCTAGATACCCACCTATGGCACATAAACACATGAAACAAACAAGAGACTGAGTCCTATCCTATTGTAGTTAAGTATGCCCACAAAACTGATGAATCCTGAAGAAAACACGAAACTGGTGAATCCCGGAGGAAACACGAAACTGGTGAATCTTGAAGGAAACAAGAAACTGGTGAATCCGGAAGGAAACAGGAAACCGGTGAATCCCGAAGGAAACACGAAACTGGTGAATCCCGAAGGAAACACAAACTGGTGAATCCCGAAGGAAACACAAAACTGGTGAGCATCTAACTAATCAATGAGGATATTCACACAGTCTCAACGTTCAAAGAATCAACATCGTACAATTCTAAAACATACATGAAATCCTTAGTACCATGGCTCCATCACATACACATAATCCTCAACAACATATTATACAACATTCATGTAAACCTTACATCATAATTTTACAACATACACGTATGCCTCAATACCAGCAGATCAGACGTCGACGTATGAAAACACTTACCATCACATGCTAACAATTTACCATAACGATCAAGTGCTTAGGTGTGTATTTAAACAATTTAGAACTCGTGCAAAAACGTACTTTGATTCAGGTCATACTATCAATCAACATGCTAACAATTTACCATAACATACACTCACCATGCTAGCATACAACTAAAGCCTGGCCCGTGGGCAGTTCCAGTGGTAAGATTACTTACCTCGAAGTCAAAATTATGTCTAAGCGACAAGCAAATTAATCTTCCTCCTAGCTTAGATGGATCTTGAATTAGGCCTAAACATAATCCAAATTGCAATTAATAAAAGAGCTTAGTTCCAATAAAATAATTAACCAAATAATTCCCAATAATCTTACCTAAAAGCTTGTCGACACCACAACCAAATCCTCTTGACAGCACACTTTTAACTTCAAAGCTTCTCCAAAACTTGATTTTCAAAGCCCAAACAAATATGTGTCAATAGATTGAAGCAGAACACCATTAGTCAATAAATCCAATTAAAAAAAATGGCACAATCTTACCCCAAATCCACAAGTTCCGACGACCCTTACTGTTGGCAGCACAAATGACAAGAAAGGACGGATTCAAAGTACCCTTGCGTGACTGACGGCGAGCGACCTGGCCGTCGGGGTTCAACGATCAGAGAGACGGCTGATCTCGTGAATCGAGTGGCGGTGACTGCTTCACGGCCCAGACGACTGAAGGGAGTTGAGTCGACTTAGGAGTCACGCCGCTGAACAGATGCTCGTGGTCGGAAGAGGGGAGGCGCGGCGTTCATGGGTTTAGACGGAGGCGGCGTGCGGTTGGGAGGAAAGAAGAAAGAAAAATTGGGGATGGTGGTGTTGTCATGCGGTGCAAGGAAGAAGAAGGAGAAGGGTTGGTGAGGGTTTAAAAAAAAAATAATAAATGTAATAACTAAAAAGAAGGTATAATTATAATAAATTCTTTCCGTTTCGAAAGGAAAATTAATTTCTGCCATAACTTTCACATTGAAATTCAAAATTGAATAATTTTCCGCCAAACTTAAATTCCCGCATTTATACTTGAGATCCAAAATTCCAAAAATGCCCTCCGACTAAGCAATTATTGAATTACCAAATAATAACGTTACTGAAATTACATTATTATATAAAAAAATATGCGGGGTGTTACATTCTTCCCTCCTCAAAGAACTTTCGTCCTCGAAAGTTAAAACACTGGGGGGTGTTACGTTTTTCCCTCCTCAAGGAACTTTCGCCCTCGAAAGTTCATTCTTGAAAAAGCTCTGGGTACTGGGCTTTCATCTCATCCTCTCACTCCCAGGTGGCCTGGGTAAGTCCAAGGTCATGTCCAACTATTTTATCTTCCTTTAATGACATCAACTTAGCTAAATATTCCAAAATAATTCTTTATATCATCACATCTACTTTATCTACTCCATCAAGTCGTAGTATTATCCAAGTGATTATGACTTATGAATCTTTTCTAAATTTCTTCTCAAAATGCTGGGTTTTTAATATCTTAAAACCTTTAATAAATCCATTGTCTCTTCTTCTTGTCCTTCATATCCACTATACAATTTTTAACCTTAGTTTCGAGAATGTGCCATGTGAAGGAATTTGATCTCACTAGAGGTACTCCAGAATACTCATACTCTATACTACATGTCTATGGAGAAGCGCTAAAAATAGAGAATCTGGATACAGTCTTTGAGATCGAACTTGAAGATGATGCATATTTCAAGTATATGTTTATGATATTAGGGCCTTGTATTAGAGGTTTTGCAAGCTGTCTGCCTTGTATTATTGTTGATGGGTCGCACTTGAAAGGAAAATACAAAGGCACCATGTTGGTTGTGGTTTCTATGGACGGGAACAATCAATTATACCTACTAGCATATGCAATAGTGGACAATGAAACCAATCGATCATGAAAATGGTTTATGTCAAACTTGAAATGCAGTATCAGAGAACCCGATAATCTAGTGTTTGTGTCTGATCGGATGGTATCTATCGACAATACTATTCGTGCATTTTTTCCCACAACATTTCATGGATTGTGCACATGGCATATAGAACAAAATCTGGTTACAAACTTTAAGGATAGTACGGTTGTTGGGATATTTAGAGATGCAGCAAGGGCATTTCACATGACAGAGTTCCAGACAAAATGGGACGAACTCCGAGTTTTAGAGACGGTGTTGTCACGAAATATTTAAAGACATCGGTCTTCAAAGGTGGGCACAGGTTTACCAAATAGAACGAAGATATGATAATATGACATCCAACAATGCAGAGCGTTTCAATTCCTTAACTAAAGAGTATCGACTGATGCCATAGTATGCTTGATTGAACATGTTAGAGGAATGCTCTAATCGTGGTTCTACGAACGGAGGAATTACTGGGCATCTCGAACGACATTGCACTCTGACTACTGTGAAACCAAATTGGAAAGTGAAGCTGATAAGAGCGGACGATATCGGCTTGAGCCGATTGATTGTTATCGGGTACACGTGCGAGATAATCGATTGGACAGTATTGTCAATTTTCACGAAGGGATGCACGTGTAAGGAATTCGACTCACTTGGTATCCCGTGTTCCCATGCAATTGTTGTTGCCAAGGAAAGAAATATACCCATCCACAGTCTTTGCAGTCGATTTTATACAGTGGACTCTCTAATGACTGCGTATTCGAAGCCTATAAATCCACTTGACCACATATCTGAATGGAAAAGACCTTCTAGATACGTAGAAAAAATTATCCTTCCTCCGAAGTTTATGCCACAATCTGGGCGACAAAGAGTGAGAAGAATACCATTCAGAGGAGAATTTCGCAGACAAATGAAGTGTGGTCTGTGTGGGAATTATGGACATAACTGCCAAAATTGTACTGAACCATTTACAATCGTGCGACGTGCCGAAAATCCTAGAGATCGAGAATAAAAACCCCTCATCCAGTTTAGTTATAAATACCATTGATCATTTTTTCATACGTCATACTTGTAACATACTTCATACTTTTTCATACTTGTAACATACTTCATAAGTTTTCATACTTGTAACATACTTCATTGTTTTTCATACTTCATACTTGTAACACTTCATACTTCATACTTTCCTGTTGTAAACAAAAAACAATAACAAGCTGGAGTATTTATATAATAGCAATATTCATACTCTCTCAATCTTCATACTCTCTCCATCGTCATACTCTCTCAGTCTTCATACTTGTAACAAAAATGGATAACTTCATACTCTCTCAATCTTCATACTGAAAACAAAAAACAATAACTTCATACTCTATCAATCTTCATACTTGTAACAAAAGTGGATAACAAATACTCTCTCAATCTTCATACGTGTAACAAAAACAATGACTTCATACTCTCTCAATCTCCATACTTGTAACAAAATAGATAACAAATCTCTCTCTCATTCTCGCTCTCTCTGAACATCTCGCTCTCTCAATCTTTGAACTTTGAACCTTGAACCATATAATGTTCTAATCTCAATTATGCATGTTTTGATAAAATTTTGATATTGAACTTTAAACTTTGAACTTACATAAAAAATAGATGTTCAATTATACAATGAAAAGAGCAGTAGCTTCATTATACATAAAAAATGCATGTTCTGATAAAATTCTGATGTTGAACTTTGAACTTTGAATTTTGAACTTTCAAAAAAAATATATGTTCAATTATACAATGAATATTTTTACATACATAAAAAATAAATGAATGTTTTTACATACAATAAAAAATACAATGTTCTATACATATAAAAAAAATATGGAGTGTTTGCCCATAGCTGACACGCTAATTGCATCCTATATTCACTCATCTTCTCCTGAGTGATTACGGATGGATCAACACCAGTCACCAGGTGTACCAGTAGTTTTATTGCGAAGATGCCACAATCAAGTGACCCGTGTTGTATGTCGACGTTCTTAGGTCGCGAGATTTTCCAACGGGCTATGGATAGGTCCGGCTTTGATCGATCCACGTCACAGTAGTGAAGTAGGGATGGTACTGTGACCGTCAATGGCTCTAGCCAATTCACCAGCTTTGTCATTGGTGTGTATGACGGAAGTGAATCGAACACGAATATGTGGCCTCTTTTAATTTCCATTGCAAGGACCATCTAGTGGTCACTGATATTCATCGCCGTGTAAACGAAATCCACATCTGCCCATTTGACATCGAATTTACCGGTGACGTAGTCCTTATACGTGTCTTCATCTTCCCAATCTAGGGCAGCCTCCAGAAGTGACTTATTCTTTATTCGTTTAAATACCCTGCCACGAGCATTGAGGTGACTCTGTCAAATAAAATGAGAAGTTAAGTAAAGAAGTAAAGACCAAGAAAGTTAACGAAATGAGAAGTTAAGAAACGAAATATCAAAATTTACCGTTACACCAATTGGCAAGATGGTGAACTTATGCATGCACATGTCGGACTGGGTATAAAATTTATCTTTCATAAAATAAAATAAAGTATTTATTGTCTACATGAAAAAATAATATGTCAGTAAAAGTACAAGATAGCCAACATGTAGAGACGTAAAAACTAAGACACTTACATCGCACTCGACCAACGAATTCGGGGTAATCAATTCCTTGAAGGTTTGAAGGAGTTCTCTCGAACCTCGTTGTCTGTATTGTCATCAGAGATCTAGCCCATCATTTCTGTCAAGATATTGTGTGGAACAACGTGTGCTACGTTATATGTGTCGATCGATCTGGATATTGACGTAGCTACACCTAGGAGAGGATGTTTAGCCACACTTTTCTTCTTTACTTGGGCTGGGGGTGTATATTTATCAACCGGTCTTCTCTTACGACTAATTCTTCGAGATTCCTACATAAACAGATAACAAAATATTACTCATCAAGAAATATAAAAATATAAACAAAGATTACTGATCGATAAATTACTCATCAGTGGAAGTCCTTCTGTGGTCGTAACAATCCCGGAAGTGTCTGGCTCTGAGATGCTAGGAATGCCAGCCTCTGTATGTGGCATGGTGAGTAAGGCAGACATGTCGGGCTCTGTTTGTGAGACGTCGGCCTGTATAGGTTCGACGTCAATCGGTGATGTCGTGGCAGTGGTGGTATCGGGCTGTACAAGGGGGGTGGGAATAGGTGAAGTGGTGGTATCGGGCTGTAGAGGGGATATGGGGATGGGAGTTTCAGAGGCAGTCGCAGTCGTATCGGGATCCCGAGATGGGATGGGTGACCTGTTCGTCTCCTCATTCACCGTGGAACCTTTCAATTAGTAAAGTAAAATGGTGAGTTCACAAACACGTAAAAGCTAAACACATAAAGACATAAAATGTTGCAAACCTTGCACATAGACTGCAACAATGACAGGATGGCCGACAATTTCCCTTTCATGTCAGTCATGTTTTCCTCCATACTGGAGACACGACTATCTAAACCCGATATACGACCATCAGACCTCGACAGTGGGTTGTCAATGAACCGCAAGTATGAATAAATAGACTCGTCTGCATTGGCTCCCTCCCTGCGGCGGGCAGCACACTCAGGATACTCCTCATCCACAGGTCGCTCTGTACTGGAGTCCGCAAGAAAGACATCAACTTGGTTTAACTCGTCCTCTTCGCGTACGTCTCCCATCATATCATGGAACATATCATCACTACGTGTGTATGTCCCTCCTTCCACCCTTCCATATTCAGCATCCTCGTGCTCAGAATGCTTGGGTTCATCCCCTCCCTCCACCCTGACAACCTCATCATTGTCATCTCCACGATGGTCATCACCATCACTTTCACTTTCGGGATTACCCCCCTCACTTATCGACCTATTGCCACTTTCAGAACTATCATCATCTGCACCTAGCTCAAATATAGGTCGTCGTTCCACTGGGGTATCCCGAAACTCCCTTTCAGCATTTGACATCACAGTGCCCTCTTCAACCTTTATCTGCATTAACAACCCAATAAACTGATTAGTGTAAATTTAACAACCAGATAAACATATTATGCATAGAGTAAATGTACATTGTTAGACTCGAATATCTGCATGACCATCGTAATATGCGAGGCAAAGCCACCTTGCTCCTTCGCTCCGCAATGTTCCCAGCTATCGATGAAGCTAGGATCTCGTACGTCCATACCTAAATAAAATTTAAAATATATTCAGAACAATAGTAATGTTAGATCAAACAATACGATTATTATGTTAATCAAATTTACCTGGAACGCTTGTGGAAATCCATGTAAGGAGTACTTCACAACGTAGTTTTTATTTGCTTTGACCCTCGTCTTGTATAGATTGCTCTTATCATTCAAGGCAATTTTTAGGGCATCCAATGTCCTCTCCCAAATAATGGTACCCCATTCAAGACTATTGTAGTACTCCAAGTTTTGAACGTCCTTGAAACGTTTGAGGTCGACTGCATTTTTTTTCTGTTTGTTTTTACCCATCATTGCGACCTCAGTATGGTAAACTAGGCTGATCTTCACAGCATCATCATCATTTTCAAACTCTAAGTCCTTGTATTTTTCTTCAAGTTCACAGAGGTGTAAAGTGTCCTTCGTCACTCGATTACCAAAATACTTGATAACAAGTTCATATGAGGACTGTTGGTTCCGATCAACTCATGATGGGGATTGCCACAAACCAGTCATCACCAAAAAGTAATCTTTCGAAAAGGTGACAACCTTCCCACAGACAGAGAATGACATTGAGTCTGATTTTGTCCTCTTCACTTCTCTAAGCAACATGTGATGAACAATTGGGTTGTTGAACACCGTATCAATGTCAAAAAATCGCCTAAAAACTATTCTCTTGAACATGGCTAACTACGTTGGCGTGAGCTTCTATTTGACAATCTTGTTTGCATTAGCAATGTGGGCCAAACTGGTTACTTGACCGAAAAATCGGTCGGCTTCGACTATTCTGAAACATGTAGCCATCTTAAATCGCTCCTGCATTTATTAAAAAATTCAATCAGTAAACTCCTTCAGAAAAAAAAATGTAAAACAACATTCTGTTTAAATCTTGCTAGATTCGCTCTCGTGGCATCGCTCTCTCCGGTATCGCTCTCTGTGGTGTCACTCTCTCTAGTGTCACTCTCTCCGATGTTCCGATGTCGCTCTCTCCGGTGTCACTCTCCTTTATCTCCCTCACATTCTCTCTTTTTACTCGTCTTTAACCACATAACACATCGAAAACCAGAAAAACAAACAAAAAAACCATAGGTTCACTTATCTCGCTCACATTCGTTCTCTCTGGTGTCGCTCTACCGATTTCACTCTCAGTTATCTCGCTCACAAACTCTTTCTACTCATCTTCAACCACAGAACACATCGAAAACAAAAAAACAAACAAAAAAACCATATTGAAAGATTTACCGATAAGATTCGATTTGTTGGCGGCAGTAGAATCGTTTGCAAGTCGGAAATAGTTTTTTCGTTTATGAGTGATACGAAGCCGTTAGCCTTGGAAAATTTGAATGAAGAATAGTTTAGTTTTGGTGGGTTCTCAGTAAAAAGGTAAGAAGACGAAATAAGGGCAATTTACGTAATTTGGTATGGCGATGATGTCAGCAGAGAGTCAATTGACATTATTTTTTAAAAATTGGTCATTGACATTTTGGGCCAAATTTTTGGGTCATTCGTACAAATTTCCCATGCTATATGCTCTTTGTATTCTTATATTAAAATGCATGTTGTTTGAAATTTTGAAATTAGAAATAAGTTCTTTTTTCTTGATATCTTAACTTAAAATATAATTTGATAGCATAGATGACTGAACTTTACTATAAATTTTCCACTCTATTTTTGCTAAATATTTGCCTATTTGGTTTCAATTCTCAACTATTTTCCTAAATATTTTTCTTCCTTTTTTTCTTTTTGTCTTTTTTTTTAAGAAAACAAAATCGAAAACCTTTACATTACTCAATCATATTAGTGGAGTCCTAACCAACCATATATTATCAAAGCTACGTTTGAGATAAATTTGAACAGATTTTTACATGTGCTAAAATAGATTTAAATTAAATCGGATACAAGCACTTTTAAAAAAACATTAATTCTACATCTATTTTAAAAGGAGTATCCTACTAGTTTTAGAATTTTTAATTAATATTTAGGATCAATTTTATACTTTAAAAAAAGATTTATTTAAAATAAAATTTATATATTTATCTATTTCTAATATAATCAAAATCTATTTTCTATTTCTCATATGTTAAATGCATCAATTTTTTTTAGATAAAGCTTTTCCCCTTAATATTTAAAAATTAATTTACAAGAAATAAAATTTCCCATACTAAACAATTATTTAAAATTTTAAATTAAAAAAATTAAAAAAGAAGTTGATTATAAATCTATTTCAATTATTATATCGGAAATAAGATATTTTTTATTTACCAAACACTCTAACCTACTTTTTCAAGTTTAAGTTTTGCAGCTAAGTTTTCTAACAGCACAATTATTTTAAAAGCTACAACAATCCCAAACGAAACTTAGGTGGGATGGTTTGAATTTGTTCCAATCATTTGTTTTTCTTTTTTCATTCTTTTAGCAATCCAATAATTTGTCTTAAAGTTGCATATAAAAGGATTTACAGACAATATGGCAGGCATATAAAAATTGAGTTGTTGTTAAAGTCTCGTTTAATAACTATTTGGTTTTTAGTTTTTAGTTTTTGAAAATTAAGTCTATTTTCATCAACATTTCACACAATGATTTGTATCTTTCTTAACTTGAATTCTTAGCCAAATTTCAAAAACAAAAATAACTTTTTGAAAGCTATTTTTAGTCAAAATTTGGCTTTTTTTTTTCAACTATTGGTGAAAAGTAGATAACAAAGGAAGAAATTTGGAGGTGAAAGAGTACTCGTAGGCTTAATTTTCAAAAAGAAAAACAAAAAATAAAATAGTTACCAAATGGGACCTAAAGTTTTGGATGAATTTGAATTGTTCAAATTATTTGGAAATATAATTGTATATGATATAATTATTATAATATATATGGATATATTATATATCAAAGTTAATTTTGAATTAAAATCAAAGTTAAACTTTATTATATGAGAAAATTAAAATATTCTAATAAGATTCAAATATTAGATAATATAAATTATATTTATATTAAAAGTATAGGTTATAAGAGAAAAATATATTTAAATATAATATTAATTAAATATATGGTATTTAATGAATTAAATTTAATAATTTAGATTTATTAAATATTATTTAATTGATTTAAATTATATGTTGATTTAATATTAATATTAATAAATAAAAAATAACACCCCATGTGGGAAGTTACTGAGAGGTAGTGAGAGATTAACTCAATATGAAATGAAAAAAGAAATAAGAATTTTTTTTTTTTTTTTTAATAAGATGCTCGTCTAAGGGATCCACATTATCAGGGACCTTAAGAACAAAATATTGGTCTTGTTTCAGGTGTCGTATATTGACAAGATGCTTGTCAGATATTCGATGCAGAATTCCAAGAGGGGTTTATTACCTTTACGCATAGAATTATCTTGTCTAAGGTAAAGTATCCTAAGACACCTCAAGAAGTTGAGGAGATGAGACAAATTTCTTATGCATGGACAGTGGGTAGGCTAACGTGTGCTATGTTGTGTACTAGGCTAGACATTTACTGTGTAGTTGGAATTGTCAGTAGATATCAATCAAATTCTGGATTTGATCACTGGATTACGGTTATGATAATCCTCGAGTATCTTAGAAGAACAAGGGACTATATGCTTGTGTATGGTGTTGAGGATTTAATCCTCACATGATACATTGATATATGCGTGGGGAGTTCTTTCATTAGATGAAAATTGTCTTTCAAATATTTTTAATTTATAGTTTGTAATTTTTTAAAATTTGATCTGAATAACCTATAAAACATAATTAACGAAATAAAGATTCACATAATAAATAAAACAACGAAAACGAAGTCCATACTATAACAAATAAATAAAAAATTAAAATATCCTAAAATAAAACAAAGTCGATACTAGAACTTCATAAACATTCATATCACAAATACATAGAAGAAATAAAATGAAAACAACGTCTAGAACACATCTGGAACACAACATCTTCAAAAATGTCCAAGCTCATCTCGGAAGAGCATTCTACAATAAAACAAAAACATTCAAATGTCATACTCGGTAAACATCCACAACACGTTTAAACTTCATAAACAAAACATCCACAACACATTAGAACTTCGTAATCATTCATAAACATATAAGAACTCCAAGTTCAACGACAAGACGAGTGTAATGAAACTCTACCCACCCCCACGACAAACATGGAACCTCCCGAACATAAAAAGACACACAAATATCATAAACAAGGACCAACACACATAAAACTCAAACTTTGTCCCCAAAATGGTTTAAACCAATCTCAACCCACCCCCCACAACACATTAAAACTTTGTAAACATCATAAACACACAAAAACTCCAAGTTCAACGACAAGACGAGTGTAATGAAACTCTATCCACCCCCCACGACAAACATGGAACCTCCCAAACATCAAAAAACACACAAATATCATAAACAATGATCAACACACATAAAACTCAAACTTTGTCCCCAAAATGGTTTAAACCAATCTCAACCTACCCCCTCACAACACATTAGAACTTCATAAACATTCATAAACACACAAGAACTCCAAGTTCAATGACAAGACGAGTGTAACGAAACTCTACCCACACCGCCCACGACAAACATGGAACCTCCAAAACAACAAAAAGCACATCAAAATCCAGTTGTTTGGCTACCATAACTATAGATAGCCAACAAATTCTTTATCATAAACTACTTAAGACATAACTACTTTGCTACCATAACTGCAGGATAGCAACATATTAGAAAACTAAATAATGTAGTAATCATACCTAATTCGATGGGCCTCCTCTTTGTGATCGTATCATGTCTTCAATCATTTTTTTCATTTCTTCCATTTGTCTTGCATGATCCTCTTTCATTTGTTTCTGAACATCTTCAAGTTCCTTAATCCTCGACTGAGACGGTTCGAAATTGGCTCTCAATTCCTCCATTCCTCTCTCCGTTCCTTGAGTAGATGACGAACTTGATGAGATGCTACCCCTTTTTGACTTAGGCTTAGGGCCCCAACCTAGGCCTTTTGAATATCCGAGTCGTCAACCCAAAACCGTCTCAGTGATTTCATCCCCTGTTAGTGGTTGAGAACCTTCTAGAGTGAGGTTGGATTGTAATTCCAACATTTGATTCTAGACATATTAATTAAATGTGTAAGAACGAGCGACTAAAGTTAGAAATGAAAAACAACACGATAGTAAAGCAAAAAATGTTACATGTGCATTTTCAGCTACCTCGTTCACGAACTCGCAACCTTTAGGGTATGTTTCCCTAAATAGGTCGACACGTCCTATTTCTTGACCTTCCTTTGCTTGCAACTCTGCCTGAATTTGCAGGAATGACTTCGATCTGCCTACGTGGTCGAAAGTTCATTTTTCTCTATTCTTCTTGTTCGTCACAGACATTTTTAAGTCAGCTCGGCAAGTTGGCACGTACTTATTGAGGATCTCCACATTTCCTGTAATGTCTGTGCAAATCTGCTCTAAATTCTTTGAAGGAGTTTTGCATTTGATGTTCTATAAAACGGTTAAGTCGTTGACTGGACAGATCAAGTTCGAAATGAGGCTCCAAATGAATGAAGGAAGAATTAGCATAGATGATGTTCATGACTCTTAATCTACAATTGACTCTAAAAGAATAAACTAATATTTACTTACCAACAATTGACTCTTAGCCAATTCTATAAACTCGTTTGGAACCTCAGCAGAAGTACGACATCATACTAGAAATGCACATCTCACGACGACACCAATCGCATTACTAAATCGTATCGAATGTTGAGATATCGGTTTCGTCTCCCCCTCATTTATCACGATTGTAATTCTGCCATGTTTTTTGACGTATTTTTCCAACTCGATGTTCCGCGAATGCTCACGTTTCCTCCGAGTGGATGTTGAGCTACTATCTGAGGAATAAAAAAATTTAAACAGTTTATGATGTATTTCAGTTAACAGAATATATTTCAAAATATACTAACCTGAAGTATCACCCACAGAAGATTCCGTGTTGCCTAGATATATCTCCTGAAATTCTTCATCAGCCTCCTGTTGCCTATTAGGGGTTGACATCGTATCTATACAAACAAAAAATAGACAAAACAATATTAAATTAATATGAAATACGTGTAAATAGAGAAAAAAAGAATTGAGTAGATACATCATTACTCATCATCGTAATCTAATTCAAATTATTCATCAGCACTTGAACTATTATTGGGAGATAATTGTTCTTCATCATCATCGTTTATGAAGTCATGATCGCCATGTACAATAATTGGTTTCTACAACTGTAGAATCAACGTCAACTCTGCATAAAGTAACCTCCTCAATAGTTTCATCCATTCGGACTCCACCAACAATTTCTAGTAAATCTAGTTGTACGTTTTCAACATCATCCACTTCTGGTACATCCCATATTCGCTTATTTTGGATTACTTGAACAACTTTCCAATTGCTACCATATTTGATGTCATCAATGTAAAAGACTTGTTGTGCTTGGATAGCAAAGATGAAAGACTCATCGACATACCAAAAGTGTGATGTATTGATCGATTTGTATCCTAAATCCACATGTGTCCTATTACTTTTATTGTTATCTGTGTCAAACCATCTACACATCAACAAGAAAACACGTCTTCTGTTCGCATATTGGAAATCTAATACTTCGTCTACAATACCGTAGAAATTGTTATCCACACTTGCGTTCTCACTTATCTCCCCGGCTACTAGGACTCCACTATTTTGTGTAGCTCGACGATTATCACGCTCTACAGTGTGAAACCGTATACCATTAACAATGCATCCATTGTAAGAGCGCACCTCAGACGAAGGTCCCATTGCAAGTGAAAAGAAATCATCAGAGATATCTTCTTTCTCGCGCTGTTGTAGAACCTAATAATTAATTATACATTAAAAATGACTACGAAAAATGAATCATCTCTCAACTATTGCCTACAAAATGACTATGTATACCTGAGATATGAACCAATCGGGAAATTTGCGTCGATGTTTTATATATAAGTCAGAGACGCTTTGAGCTTCACGACGAATTAACCTCAAATGTTGCCTACAAAAGTGATCATTTAAATGTTATATAATATGAGTTACCCGAAAATTTAGAAAAGGAAAAAGTGTGAAACGTACTTGCGATAGTCTGTTATTTCTTTACAATTATTGAGAATGTACCAATGTGCAATACGCTTTTCCTCCGTTGATAGTGTCTGTAAAGTTGACGCCCCTAATGGTCGTACCCTCTGCCTAAATAATTCAAATTCACCAAATATCTAGTGATCGGGAATGTTATCATCATTTTGTTCATCTTTATTGAATCTTGTTTCAATCCTACTTAGATATCGTGAGCAGAAGTTCCATGATTCATTCATTGCATATGCTTCCGCTATAGACCCCCCGGGACGTGCTTTGTTCTGTACAAATTGTTTTAATGTTTGTAAGCTTCTTTCAATAGGATACATCCAACTGTAACTAACTGGACCCACGACTTTGGTTTCATTTGGTAGATGAACTGCAAGGTGTACCATTACATCGAAAAAGGCAAGTGGGAATATTTTCTCCAACTTACAAAGTATGATTATGATGTCTGCTTATAATCTGTTCAAATCACTTACACATATTGTCTTTGCACATAAGTCGCGAAAGAATGTACACAATTCAACAATAGTAGTGGATATGTTCTTCGGTAGGTATGCTCGAATACCAATAGGGAGCAGTCTGTGAAGCAAAACATGATAGTCGTGTGTTTTCAGCCCCGATATTTTTCCATCTTTGTCATTCACACATCGTGATATGTTAGATACGAATTCATCAGGAAATTTCACTGATTTCAAATACTTACAAAATGAAATCCGTTCACCATTTGTTAATGTGTATGTTGTGTGTGATTTTACAAATCTGTTATCGACCTGTATCAAGTGTAGGTCCTTTCTTATCTTCAAATCTTGTAAGTCTAATCGAGCGTTCGTTGTATCCTTTGTCTTTCCTTCAATATTTAACAATATGCCCACCAAATTGTCGTAAATGTTTTTTTTCAATATGCATTACATCCAATTTATGTCGTAACAATAGTCTGGACCAATATGGAAGTTGGAAAAAAATACTTTTCTTAGTCTAGTTTAGAATTCGTTTTCTTTTTTTTTTTTTTTTTATCTTGCTTCAATGGATGTTTGCTAAGCACAGAAAAGTTTAGCGTATTTATTTGTTGTAAGATCTCTTCTCCATTCATTACGACTGGTGGAGGTCTATGTTCAACTTTTCCATCATGTTGTCTACTTCAACGGCAACTATGATTCTCTGGAAGATAACGTCGATGTCCCATAAATGATATTTTTCCTTTTATCCTGAAGGAAAAATTATCTTCTTTGCATATTGGACATGCTTGATAACCTTTTGTACTCTACTCAGATAAGTCACCGTACGCAGAGAAGTCATTAATCGTCCATAATAAGGTAGCATATAGTTGAAAAATCTCACCAGTAACAAAATCATAAGTTCGCACACCAATTGTCCATAACTCTTTCAACTCTTCAATCAACGGCTGCAAGTAAACATCAATTTTCTTTCCAAGAGATTTTGGACCAAGTATGAGCAAAG
>NW_028325839.1:0-11754 GCF_027475165.1 Benincasa hispida | reverse complement strand
ACTAACCCACTAACGTTTTTGTCACGTGAAAAACACTATTTAAACTTTAGTTAAATATTACAAGTTTAGTTCATAAGCTTTCATGTTTATATCTAATTGATTTTTCCATAAAGTTAAAAAAGAAATGTCAAATAGATCTTTAAACTTTCAATTTTGTGTCAATTATAATTAAATCTCAATTATTCAATATTTTTTGAAAAATCAATTAACTCATTAGACATAAATTGAATTTATGTCTAACAAGATATTAAACTTTCAAATTTGTATCAACTAATTTTATAAAAAAATATATATATGTCAAAAAATTATTAGAAATAAAATTAAATTGAAAACTAAAAAAAATTATTAGATATAAAATTACAAATTTTAAAATACTTATTAGACACTCTCGAAATTGATATATATTCAGATAATTATAATTGAAAGTTCAAAACCAATTTTAAAAGTTCATAAACTTATTAAATATAAAAATATGAAAGTTCAAGGACTAATCCCTCTATAGTTTATCAATAAACACCTTTTTAACAAAATATCACTGATGAGAGTATAACATTGATAATAAATTAATTTATCTAAAAAACGTAAAATGTTAATTTACTAATTCATATATTTTTTAAAATTCTTTGTTACTATAATTTTTTCATAACTATCCATCTAAATTAATATTTTATAAATATTTTTATAGACATTTCTACATTTCTATGGATTCGACATCCACGTTAAAGATGAATCGATTTTTTTATTATTTTGTAAAAAAATTATGAAATAAAAAAATAAACAATAAAGTATTAGTAATGAGAATATAATATTGATAATAAACATTTTAATTCATTTAAAAAATGTAAAATATTTATTTATTAATTTATACATTTTTTGAAATTTAACGAAATATCGAGTTTTAAACGGTTGTACACAGAACCACGAGGCGCGTGTGGAAGAACTTTAAACACAAGAAGCATTAAGTAGCGTGAGGCTAAGTAATATGACATACAAAACGTGAAAGCTTAATACATCCAACGCGCAATTTCCGCGCGTGAAACCACGTTGCAGGGCAATAACTCAAAAAGGGTTCTCTAATTATTAGGTTTGTTGAAACGGCGAACTTTTCGTTGTTGAACATTTAAAAAAAATAGAAAAATACATTTTTGATGATTAGGATTTCTTCTAGTTTTTATTTTATCTCTAGGTTTTAAAATATGACATTTTTAGTTTTTAAAATTTCGAGTTTAATTTCAATTTAGCTTTTTATGTTTCAAAATATTACAATTTTACCATTGAAATTTGAGTTTTATTTTAATTTAGTTACTTTTAACCTCGATTTTTCACTAGTCTTTGAGATTAATATTTATTAATTAATTAAATTAGCTAATTGAGAAATAGTGAACTTAATTTATTACAATCCTTCTAATTCTTTTAAATTAATTAATAGACACTAAAACTAAAGACAGTAAGAGAGTATTTAGTAAAAAAATAAAGGTTAAAAGTGCAAATACTGAAATTTAGAATTAATCAAATTGAAACGAAACTCAAATCTAAAGGTAAAATTGTAACATTTGAACCTAAAGACTAAATTGCAACTAAACTCAAGACTTAAGAACTAAAAGTAAAACATTTTGAAAACCCGGAGAACAAATAAAAATTAGACCCAGAACCTAGGGACCATAAATGTATTTTTTTTTCCATTAAAAAAGAAAACATGAAATTTTAGTTCTTAAATTTTGAGTTTGAAAAAAAAATTTGTCACAAGGTAATTTTTTGTTAAACATGAAAGTTTCAATTTTGAATTTATGTCTAACAAGACATTAAACTTTCAAATTTATATCAACTAATTTTATAAAAAAAATGTATATGTCAAAAAATTATTAGACATAAAATTAAATTGAAAACTAAAAAAAATTATTAGATATAAAATTAAAAATCTTAAAAAACTTTTTAGACACTTTTTAAACTGATATATATTCAGAGACTTATAATTGAAAGTTTAAAACCAATTATAAAAGTTCAGAAACTTATTGAATATAAAAATATGAAAGTTCAAGGACTAATCCCTCCATAGTTTATCATTAAAAGCCTTTTTAACAAAATACATATCAATATTTATTTTTGCTGTACCTATATATATTTTTTATAGCTCACCTAATTGTCCAATCACAATAGAAATTCTTCTTTCAATTTTGTGTAACTAGAGTAGGTCGTTAAAAGTGCATGTATGTGTATATATATATGAATTACATCCAAATGAAATGAAACTAACAATAGATAGATATCATAATATGGCAAAATCAGGGTGTTATTTGTGGATGATGTTGATCTTGATCTTAACTAATTTGTTATCAGAGAAGAAAATGGTTGAAGGAAGAAATAAGAAGGGTGTTGTTGTTCCAGGGATTGTAGTATTTGGAGATTCATCAGTAGATTCAGGTAATAACAACCATATTTCAACTATTTTAAGAAGTGATTTTGCTCCATATGGTCGTGATTTTGAAGGTGGAAAACCCACAGGAAGATTCTCCAATGGCAAAATTGTTACTGATTTTATTTCTGAAGCTTTTGGGATCAAACCCACAATCCCAGCTTACTTAGATCCTACTTATAATATCACTCATTTTGCTTCTGGTGTTTGCTTTGCTTCTGCTGGAACTGGTTATGATAATGTCACTTCTGATCTTTTCGTAAGTTGTTCTCAACCTATTTCTCGTTTCTCGTTTCTTGGTTTTCTATACGTCTCTTTTACTTTCAAGATGTGTCTCGTTTTTCTCTTTGTACTTTCAAGTACTTTTGTTCGTGTTTATATTTCTGATGGTTTAGTTCCTTCGTTTCTTGTTTTACTATTTTTTATTGTTATGCGTTTAGTGATGGTGAATTTTTTATTTGGAACATAGGTTGTATTTTGTTCTCCATATGTTTGGCTTTAGTTATTTCAAGACATGTTTTGTTTTGGACTTTCTATTTTCTAGTATTTTTGTTCATGTAAACCGTAATGTTAGCTATTTCTCATTTTTTTGCTTGTTTCTTGTGTTTTTTATTGTTATTTCTGATTATTGTTATGCATTTAGTACTGATGACAATAAGTTTTGGTTTGAATAGTATATATTTAGTTCTTTGTACGTACTTTTGGCCTTCTATTCGTTCTCACACTTTTAAAATGTCTATTTGGGTCTCTTTACTTTCAAGTATTTTTGTTCATTTTAGGTCTTTTACTTTCAAAACACTAGTTTGATAGTCTCGTAAATTTGTATTGAAAAGTTTCATGTAAACAATAATTTGTTAAAATTTTGCAATTAAAAGAATGGTCACTTTGTCATCTAAAAGGATTTTCGATTTCATCAAACTAAATCATAAAACTTAGTTCATTGTTGCATTAATTTTTTAAGACTAGATCGTCAATTAAAATTGACTCAAAGTTAACCTTAAATTATATGTATGTATATATATAAATAATTTGTGATGCAGTCAGTGATCCCTCTATGGAAAGAACTCCAATATTACAAAGAATATCAAAAGAAACTGAGAGACTATCTTGGCCCATCAAAGGCCAACACTACCATTTCCCAATTCCTTTATGTCATAAGCTTAGGCACCAATGACTTCCTAGAAAACTACTTCCTCCTTCCTACAAGATCCTCTGAGTTTTCACTCCAAGACTACCAAAATTTTCTTGCCCGAGCCGCCGAGGACTTTGTTCGGGAGCTCTACGCACTCGGCGCTCGCAAGATGTCGATCGGGGGGCTCCCGCCGATGGGGTGCCTACCATTGGAGAGGAGCTCAAGGTTGGTTTTTGGAGGTGGTGGTGAATGTGTTGACAAGTACAATAGAGTTGCAAGGGATTTCAATGCCAAATTGATGGGGTTAGTGGAAATGATGGAGGAGGAATTGGAAGGGATTCGGATTGTGTTTGCCAATCCATTTGATGTTCTTTATGATATGATTCAGCATCCTAGTTATTTTGGTGAGTTCTATTTCGTATTCTGTTTCTATTTCATTATAATGAAAATATCGATTAGTTGATGCTTGTTTATGTCAATATCCTTTTTTTTTAAATATTGAAATGCATATTTAAACGACCCCTAATCTTTTGATAAAAAACACGTCTTAAAATTAGTTAAGTCATATTTCGGTTGATGTTTGGACATCAAACTTAGGAATTTATAAAAAATATCATGAAAATAAATTAAAATTAAATATCTCCCTTTTTACATTCATCTCTCTTACTAGGATTAGATACATACTTACCATCGAGAAGGGTAATTATATATGATCCAAAATGACCAATGATTAGCTATCGCCCCGTTTTCCTTTCCTTTACATATTAAAAAATCATTTAAAAAATATTTGTCATATGACAATTTTTTATTATACAACTGCCTTGGTTGCACCTAAGTTTTTCTCATCTAAAATTTAACAGTAGTTGTTATTTCTTTTACTTTCTCGTTTCTTTTTTTAATAATGATAAACTATTTGCCATCTTTATTTTTTTCCCAAAAAAAATGACTTTTTTAGTCTAGTTATTTTGAAGAATAAGTACGTTTAGTCCTTAAATTTTCAAAATATACATTTTTATTTCTTGATTTTTAAGAATATGTGTGTTTAATCCTTGAATCCTCAAAATATAATGTGTATTTTTTTGTTATCGAGTTTTTAAAATCAAGTGTAAATAGTTCTTTAATTAATTTTTTTATTTTAGATACTTATATAACATTTTAAATTAGAAAAGAGAGAGGAGAGATAAGTTTTTCATATTTTAAAAAATTACTTCAAGGACCTTTTAAAGTTATTCTTAAAAATTCAATGACAAAAAAGTATATGTTTTGAAAACTCAATAACATCAAACACAACTAATCTTTAAAACTCAAGAATTAAATGGGTCATTTTTTTTTATCACTAGGTGAGAGGAATGAGAAATGAAGAAAGGAGAGGAAGTAAATTTTTGTAATTGTTATTAAATAATTAGTTATGTCAAATTTTTAATGGTGATTAAGTATGTTAGTCTATTATTTTCTTTCTACATGCACTGATACACATGATCCCATCAAAACTCCATAGTTAAACGTGTTTAGGCTAGTTGGGTGACCACTCGGGAAGTGTTGTACCATTAAAATATATATATATATATATTATCTTCTTTCTTTTTATCTCTCTTCCTCACTCAAGTTTAATTTCTTTTAATAAATTTTCTACTTTCCCTTTTTCCATCTCAAAATCAAATGTTCCTCCCATTTTCTCTTTCATCCAAGTTTTTCATTCATTATTTTCTAGCCAAACATATACTATTTAATTTAAAGAAATAATACATCATTTCTCAACTTTGTTGATTTTTTTTCTTATAAATTCATTTTAATAAGTTCAATAAAGGGTAGGTATTCAACTTTTTGGTTTCATGAAAAAAACAATAAATATTTTATCTTGTCCTAAAATTAACTAAACAAACATATTTTTAAATTTTTTTATCACTTTTTTTTTAAAAAAAAATATTCAATCAAAACTCCTAATATTCAATAACACTTTTGAAAGGGAATAACTGAAAAGTGACATAATTAACATTTAAAAGAAAAAATCATTTCATACCATATATATATATATATATATATATATATAACATTCAAAATAGTCAACTAATATATCCATTATTCACTCCACAATAAGCCCACTCTAACCAATCAACAAATAAAGATTTGCTTGATTTTTTCTTTTCCATTAAAAAGAGACTCAAATAATTAATTGCTCTCTCATTTTTTTTAAAAAATATATAATATGATTATAATTTTTTCTTTTTTCTTTTTTTGGAAAATTACAGGGTTTAGTAATTCAGCAAGAGCATGTTGTGGAACAGGTAGATTTGAGATGGGTTTCATGTGCTCCAAAATGAACCCATTTACATGTTATGATGCCAATAAATATGTGTTTTGGGATGCTTTTCATCCCACACACAAAGCTAATTCCATTATAGCAAATCATATTGTCCAAAATTATCTTTCAATCTTTCTTTAAATCAGCAAAATCCAAAATTACCCTTCTCAAATGTGGGACATTATATTGTATTTATTTATAGACTCATAAATAAACGAGTGAAGGACTATTTCAAATCTATTTAGAATTACTTTTTTTCAAATGTTTTATCGCGATGCTTCATTTTAATTCTTTTGTTAAAAATAGTATTTGTTGTAGTGTGCCTTCAAAGTGATAAATCTAACCAAAATCCATTTGCTATAATTCTCGCCTTAAAATGCATTTCATACGAGACTTCAACTACATATCTTTTGTTAAGAACTAATAAACGAGTCTTCACAAAATTCAAAAGTTTACGTTCAAATACACCCTCATAATATGTCATAATAATTCAAAGATAAAATTTATTAAGATCTCATATTGGCTTACATTTTCATACTAATATCCTCTCTATAGAGAGATGGGAAAAAAAAAACTCTCTCTAAGAAATATTAAGAGCACCAAATCTCAATTAACCCACCAAAGACCCCAAAAAAAAAAAAAAAAAAGCTTTTTTCAAAAATGTTGCAATCTTTCAAACTTCAAAGTTTCATAAAACTTAGCAATAAACTGCTCAGCCTTTTCATCAACACCTTCATCTTCCATGGCTCCCAATTCATGATCTCCATCATCAACCTCTTCATCTTCAAACTGAACTTCCATATTATTATTATTATTCCAAGAACTCAGGGAATATTCTGGCTGGTGGTGGCAGCTGCAGCGGCAGCACTGCCTTCTACCGGAGTTAGCTGTCCCGAGACGACTAAAAAACCGCCGTGTCGTTCGGGTTATCGATTCCGATGACTTGGGGAAACGGCCGAGCTTCGAGATGACTTTGGAGGCAAAACGATTCCAGGCTTTCTTTGGAGGTGGAAGCATTTTCAAACAAAATGGATAACGTACAAAAGGGTTTGATATGGAGGTGTTGAAATGTATTTAAAGATGGTGAATTAGGGTTTTTTTTTTTTTTTTTTTTTTGGGGGGATGTTGAGGATGTTTGTGGTTTTAAAATGGAAATTATTGTTGCTCACAATCAATTTGGAGATATTGGAGATTTTGTTGCATATATATGGAATGTTTCTTTCTGATTTTTTCTTTTTTTGAGTAATTAGCTTGGATTATATTTGCATTTTTCATGTGATATATATATATAAATTAATAAATAAAAATAAGAATTACTTTCGAATGGCTTAAGTTTTTATTTTTGACTATGAAATTTGAAATAAAACTAAGTTCTCCCTTTTTAAATTAAATTTCTAAAATAAAAATATAACCTTCTAGTTTTTCAAATTTTTATTTTTAATGACAATTTTTTAAATAAAATAAGTAGTCTAGTTTTAAATGGGATAATTTATAAAGTAGGAACCTTCAATTTTGATAAAAATCAAGGTTTTTTTCTTTTTTTTGGTGAGAATGATAAAAATCAAGTTTTGATTTTTATGTTTAAGGTTTAGGGTAAGTAAACTTAATTAATTTTAGGTTTGATTTAATTTTTTATAAGTAGTGTGTTTTGGCATAAGTAGCTTTTTGCCTTTTATTTTTCCTATATATTTTTCGTTCTATGGTAGTTTCAAATGTCTTTTATATTTTGTTCTATTTTAATAGCCATCAAATTATTGGCTATATAAGTGAAGTTATTGCTTCAAAACTAAATTCCCAAAAATAGAGAATAATTATTCTAAAAGTTTTTTTATAATCTCAATTATTTTTTGCTTGATACAACATTTGGTTTTTTTTTTCTTTCAAGAATTTCCAAGTTGATCTGGATAATTTAAACCATCGATTTTTTAGGGTATTGCAATGAGTAGTATTTTTAAAGATAATAACCAAGTGTATAACAACATTTTTAAAAAAAAAATTACAAATATAGCAAAGTCTATTAGTGATAGACTTCTATTGCTGATAGACTCTTACTAGCAAAATAGTTTATCACGGATAGACTCCTAGTAATATGGTCTATCACTAATATACTACCTAAAATTTGTCATATTTGTATTTTTTTTACATTATGTTATATCTGTTAATATTTTGAGTCTGATTATTATATTTGCAACTGATTATAACGGGTGTCTTATCCATTTAACTATATTTAAATTAAAACAAAAAATTAGGATGTCGTTAAGGCTCAATTATTGCTAACCTTAATTAAGTTAGCCAAGTTAGTGTAGGATTCAAAATTCAAATTCCTTTTTCATTATTTCAAATATTGAAATAAAGATAATTATCACTTGAGTTTCAAACCTACAATATATGGGAATATCCATCATTTGTGTATAAGATTGAACATATTAGTTGGAATTATCTAAAATAATTATACACTTGTGACTTGTAAACTAAGTCTAACCAAATTAATTAATAATTAACATAAAATATTAGGTTTTATTTGGCCATATTATAATTCTTATAAGTTGCCTTGTATATATTCAAGTTTCCAATACACATTATATATTATTGTTCATTTTGGGGGGAAAATCCTCAAGATTTTGCCTTTTTGATTTATACTTAAAATGACCCAATAAAAATATCTTTTTTAAGAAAAAAAAAATATATATTTTCTTGCTTACCTACCAAGTAAAATTTTTCAATTTAATATATCGGTCCTTCGAAAAATGGTTCATTCACTATTGAGTAATTCAAAAAATTGTACGCATGAACATAATTCAAATTTTAAGATATATATATATATTCCCAAAAACTTGTAGGGGTTCAGTTCTAGAAATCTCTCAAATATCTAATCCCTCGAGTCGAGAATATAACGTATGTCTTAGCCAAACGGATTAGTCAAAAAAAACCATTGATCAAATGATAGAGTACTTTTACCAAGAATCACATCATTGGCGTAAATAAGGATCATCACAATTATATATTTTCAAAAAAAATTAGTACTATGATAGTATATATAATTTTCTACACTATCTAACATCATTTATTGTATGTCAAAAAAAGAAAAAAAATTGGAATTGTGGGGTACCTATGAAATAAAATATAACAATATATATCATCAAATATCGTGTCAAATACTAAATGAAGAGAATATATCCTTAAACTTTCAACTTTGCGTCAAATAGATTCATAAATTTTTTTCATTTTGTGTATAATTATAGGTGTTGCCTTATTTGATTTTTATTTTTTTTTAAAAAAAAGTTATAAGTCTACTAGATATACACAAGTATAAATCCACATAAAATATAAAAATTGTATCTAATGGATAAATCAATTAAATATTTTTTTTAATATGCCAAGTACCCTATTAAACAGAAATTAAAATTGAAACTTGGAATTAATTATATATTTTTAAAATTTCATGGGCCAATAGTTCATGGCCAAACATGTAATTTTAACCAGAAGATTGCGTTCAAGTGAGCCTTGTTGTACAAGATTCTAGAAACTACCAAGCATCATTGTGATACCATTTGTTGAATAAAATAAGGCTTCTTCCCTGGAGAATTTTAAAACAACTATTCAATAAAAATAAAGTTGCATTTTCATTTTCAGATATATGTTTGGTAGTCAATTTATAATTTAAATTCTAATATAAATAATTATTTAAAATATATTTGATATTATGTATTTATAAATTATAAAATTAGTTGGAGTTATCTTACTAATTTTTAATTTACAATGAACTATTATTAATTTATTTATGAATATGATTTATGTTAAGAAAAATTATATAATTATTATTTTATAATATTATATAATTTATATTACATTTACATAATACATATTATATTTTTTTAAAAAAATAAATTGAGTTTATAATCTGACATATTGTACTACTAAACGTTTTTATCTTTATTTAATATAAATTTGTATTTTAAAATTTAAAGTATAATACAATAAAAACATAAAAAATATTGTTTTCAAAATTTACACTATTTAGATCACATAATCCGAAAATAATTTTCAGAAATAAAATCAAAATTGTCTGTCAAATACATATTTGCTGAACTCGGTAAATCTGAAAACATAAAAATAAAACTTAGATTCTCTACCAAACAGGTCCTAAACTTCTTGATGTCTTTTTAAATAATATGTAAATCAAACCTCTAACATCATAGTTTCCACGTTTAAATTCCATAAAAAAAGATTCTATAGTATAAAAAGATTAAAATACTATATTGGTTTCTATGATTTGAGTTGTTGTTTCATTTTTATCATATACTTTTGAATATTCAATATTAGTTTATTCACTTTCAATAAATCTTAAAATTGGTTAATTTTTTTTTAATAAAAACAAGTAGTGATCTCTGATAACATTACCATTATAAATTGTAAGTTATTAACAAAGGGTCTTTTTTTGCATGAAAATTATTGTTACTATTTAACTAATTTCAATAAAAAAAATAATAATTTCAAAAGACTCAACATAAAATTTATTGAAAGTACAACAACAATTAAAATTAAACAATTGAAATAATGTAGACTAAAATTGAATAAAATTCAAGTTATAGAGATTACAAAGATATTTTATTTAACCTCAATAAAAATATTATATTTACTAATGAAGTTGTGAAAACCCAAGCGAAAACGAAATCGGATCCCATTTTCATTTTTTTTACAAAAATAGAGAAAATTCAGAGTAATTCATATGCAATAAAAATTATAGCATACTTTTTAAGAAAATAGAAGAGGAATTTAGGGTTAGACGACACTTACACATTTCCTTGTGTCCCCCTACGGGTCATGTTTGTATAGGTGATCAAGGTGAATAGAGAGAATGTTTATAGTAAGTGGGAGCGAGACATGTATCAACACATCTCACAGTCTCTCTCATTAGTTTGGAGTAAACTTTCATGCTCGGCCTCGAGACACCTTTGCTTGTGTCCCCCTATGAATGACATTTACATGAGATTTTACTCAAACTCCAAAAATGGATATGATTGCTTTAGTTTTTGCTCAAATTAGTTTTTCCCTACGGTTGGCTCATTGGGTGGAATAATCTAAATTGAGAAGTTACACTTACAAGAAAAATGTTAAGCTAGTTAAAAATTTTCTAGATCAAACAATGGTGACTTATAATTATAGGAAAGAGTTATTCTGGTGTAATTATTGGTTGAGATAGTCTCAATTCAGTGAAGGGGTAACGACAGTTACTAAATATTCACTCTACAATGGCTTTTACCTTGTCCCACTGAAACATCATCGCAAAATAGATGTCACATAAGGTGCATTAAATTTTTTTTACTAAATTGATTGGTTTTTTAAATTGGCTAATGATTGTTTAACTAATATGAATAAATTGTATATTGCAATAATCAAAATGACATATGCTATTTTAAAGAACAATAATTCAATTATTGTACTTAAAAATGATGTAAATCATTGTAAGAAATGTTGATGAAATAAACTTAATTAATTTCAAAAACAAAAACAAAAAACCAAATAATTATCAAACGGAATCTAAATAAAATATCATCCATATTTCAATTCAATTTGAAATTTTCATGTAATAATATCCAACAAACATCAGGTCCACTTACTTTATTGCTATTTTTTTATTATATTTAATTTATTTTTCTATATAATTAAAGATGTCAATTCCCTCATGTCTCAAAACTCATTGAATATTTGAAAATAACTGAAAATTAAAATCCTGTGCTAATCCCAACCACACAAAAAGAACATCCAGAAAAAATATCCGTTGGACAAATAAATATATTGTCGACAATAAAATATATTCCTTTTATTGGGTAAAAGATTTATTATAAAATAATATTGTATTGACAAAAAAAAAAAGCAGCACCATAATTAATTTACAAGTAAATT
>NW_028325838.1:0-2358 GCF_027475165.1 Benincasa hispida | reverse complement strand
AGTCAACCTGCTCTCTGCTCTTATGCCCCAAGGTTCTCTCTCGAGCTGCCTTGGGCGATCTTCGTTATCACCACTCTTCTCTAGCTCCGCCGTGAAATGGCAAAGAAAACTATGAACAGAGGTGTGAACTTGTAAAGTGATGAAGTAATCGACTGCTTAACCCCTTCTCTGAAGAATGCACTTGGTATTTATAAGGCATCAAAGGTGAAAGACAGCTTCTCTCTTCTGGTTGTACAGATGGGACAGCTTTAATTCCTGACTGATGCGTCGGATAGTTGTCATCGATGAAGCTTGATGTACTTTATGACCGTTATCGACTGTCAACTTAATTTGGATCTGATTGCTATCAACTTTCTGTCCCATCGATTTTAATTTTCCTTTCGTCCGAATGCGCCCACCATGTTACGGTGATTCTTCTTGGGTGGATGTTTACAAGCATGATCAACACAAAGTCTTGCGCTGAAGTTGCGCTCGACTGATGTATTCCTAAGATCGCATTCTTTGCATTGAGTTAACGCATTATTCTGCACAAAAATATAGAGATCAATTGCCCTAATGCGTTGGATGCATGCAAACCCAATATTGTAGAGTTTATGCTTAATGGACGCAATTTAACATATTCCATCAATGCAATTCAACATTGTTTAAGAACTTAGTACTATGATAGTGTGTTTTTCTGTCCGTTATCACACCCCCAAATTTAAACAATGCTTGTCCTCAAGCATAAGCTAAAGATTCTTTTAGCAAGTTAACCACAAAGTTCTTTTCCTAGATTTCTCAAGGATACTTCATTCAAATCCTATATACTAGAATTTTCTTAGGTCTTATTCAAGTCTACTTTTAAAATATTTCTAAGACCTAGGGACTACAAGTTTAACTTTCAAAAGGACTTTACTAAATTCTGAAACATCGCATGATTTATTTAAAAAAGAAAACTTCTATCGGTGTGACAAAAGATTTATCCTTGCACAAAATTTTCTTTATTGCTATTTTTTTTTTTCTTTCCTTGCGCTGATCCAAGTGTCTTGCCTTCGTTTTAGCTTGCCCCCACGGGTGTCATACGAACATCTAACTACCAGCAATGCACTCTTCTCAGACTAAACTCATACTGATTTGGCATTGGAGTTGCGGTCATTGATTTATGCGTTGATCCTGGTAACTTACTTTCGTTTTGGCTTGCCCCCACGTGTGTCATTCGAACATCCAACTACAGGTAAGTACCTTTCACGACTTAACAATTATCAACATGGGTTTCCCCTTTGTGTTGACAGTGGAGTTGTTATTCTCAAAAATGTTTTTTTTTATATATAGAACTGAAAAATAGCAAGGTCGAAAATAAATACCTCACCCCCAAATTTAGAATGCGACAATGTCCCCATTGCCAAAAGATTAAAATAAGTTATGCGATGTTCTAGAATGCGTTGTAAAGAGAGTTTGAAAGAAAGCTAGCAAACCCCTAACTTCCAGAAATATTTTATGAGGTGACTATCTTAAGATTAAGTTGACTCTAATATATACGAAAGAAATAGAAGCATATTTTTCATCATTGAAATCTTACTTGGCAAAGAAACAAAATGCGGTAAACTACTAAATTTATCTACTTGTTAAATGATTGTGGTAATCAAGAAGGTTGTGGTGATAAGACTTCGAAAAGAAAAATGCACTGTGATAGCGCAAAATTTGAAATAGAGATAAGGAAGAGTACACCCCCAAATTTTACACTATCGCCTGCATTGTGTTGACGCATCCATCCTTGCGGTGATCTTTCTTCTTTGGGTTGCGGTGATGGAATAAGATGAATGCTTCTTCATGTAACATCGCCGCAATCCAGCGCCTTGATCATTGTAAGAAAAACAAAGAAAGGGTCAAATTATTTTAAACAAAAGAAAAATCGGTAACGCAAATTTAAATTTATTATATTTTTTTTGTATAGAAATAGTACTGAAAAATGAAAAATAGCTGAAAGATAGTGAAGATTCTGAGTAATGGAGAAAAGAGTTGAAGACTTGAAGTTTTCCAAAACTTGCGTCCCTGAGAAATTGCGATCATGTGACAATGCAGGGACCACCTACTTCCTTCTTTATTCAAAATTTCTTAGTTCCATGGAGTTGACTTGGCGATGCCAGTCTTCTCCATGGTATACCTTTACTCGCTGTCCATTAACTTTGAATATGTTGGTACCGTTGTCATTTGATAATTCCACCGCGCCATGCGGAAGTACTTGTCGAATTATGAACGGTCCGGACCAACGAGACTTTATCTTTCTCGGGAAGAGTCGCAGATGTGAATTGAAAAGCAAGACCTTTTGCCCGACTTGGAGGTTCTTACCGTATATGCGTTGATCATGCCAGCGCTTGA
>NW_028325837.1:0-41144 GCF_027475165.1 Benincasa hispida | reverse complement strand
AAAACTCCAAGTGTTTAAATAGATTGTTTAGTAGCCTTGAGATAAACCTTAAATAATAAAAGTTTGGTTAAGTATGAAGCCAAAAGGACCCATGCGTTGGAAGCCAGAAAAAATGGCAGGGATTAGTCAAGGTGTTGGCCTTGTGCTAAGCGTTGGTGTTGTGCCATGCGTTGGCCACACTCCTTGAGAGGTTATTTGAGCATTGAGGGAATCCAAAGTGTGGCCAAGAGGAAAGGCTATGCGTGGACAAGCATGCGGCAACCTTAAGTGTACGCAAGCATGGGCACTGGCCATTGGAGTTGTGTGTGCAGGATGAACGTGTAGCAAATGAGCGGCGCTACACGATGAGGTAGTGATCGTGTAGCAATGCACGGAGCTAAGCGATCATGCGGCAAGGTACGATGCTAGACAATGCAGTGAGTCGCACTAAACGATAGCAATATGCGATGGGCGATAGAGTTAAACAATGGGGCGTTGGCACTACACGATCGACATCAGTGCTAAATGATAGCCATGAAGCGCTAGATGATAGCCATGATACACTAAATGATAACTGTGTTGCACTAGACAATGGGCGTCAGCGTTACACGATGGGCATCAGTGAGATTTTCACAATGAGCAAGAACTGTGCATTAGGCTATGTACTATGCGATAGGCGCTGATGCTATGCGATGAGCGGCAGCATTACTAGACGATGAACTAGGCGATAAATAGAAGAGCTAGACGAGGAGCTAGTCGATAGGACAAGCCATGGTGGATGCATAGTGAAATGTTTGCGTTGCTAAGGCTGGCGATACATAAGGCTTGTGAGGTCATTGTGCATTGGTCTTGAGCAAGGGACTGAGGATGTTGATAAGCAACAAGGACATATTAGCGTTAGTCGTAGGGGATGCATTAGCAGAGGCTAAGTGACGGTAAGCTATACATGAGGCGTTGAATAGAGACTTAGTTTACCCCAAGGATTAATATGCGTTGGTAATACGCTATGTGTCAAGGATACCCGAGGACATATGGGCAACTAGGACAGGGCTTGGACAGGCGCCATGCATGGAAAGGATTCAATGATAGGACGCATATGCCAGAAGTAAGCCGAGTGAAGAAAGGTCTGCGGCCAAGGGAGAACTTGCGATATCTGAGGAGTTAGAACCGTCTAAATTGTGCGTTAATAAGAGATTATTGGCAGATAAGATTAAAGCCCATTGCAAAGCAAGCACACGACCAAGTTAGAGGGAGTGATGCATAGATGAGGTAGAATGTGGAAAACAAGTCGAAAGAATCAACTTGTCTGGACATGTGGCGAGCTAGAGAAATCGAAGATCTCATGCAAATGAAGTGGATGGCTGAGGTTACATGCAAGAAGGGACTTGTATGTTGGCTAAGGGAAAAGGAGACACTTCAAGGGTGTTGTGGCAAAGGGTTGCGTTGGCAACAGGAGAATAAGACGACTGGCCATGCAGCCAAACAGGAGGTGTCGCATTGGGAAAGATTTTGGACGCCTATAAATGGAGGGGCTTGGGGCAGGGAACTCTCACAATTCACTTGGGCTATTTGAGTGAAAGCAGAGCAAGAAGATTTGGAAAATAGTGTGGTGAGGAATACTGGGCTGCTACTACGTGTGGGATGCTGAAGAGGAGGAAAAACCTATATTAAAGGTGAAGGGGTCTAGTGGCAGGCTTAGGCAGCAACCTTATCGCGCGTTCCAGCCCACCCCGCGCACGCTTTGCGGGACGCATCACCCGACAGACGCACGCCACATCACCCATCTAGTCGGCTAGACGGACACCCAGGTGCCCACGGCTGTCTGTGCAGGGAGCGATCAGTTAGAGCATCCCTCTGCCCTTTTGTGCACACTGACGCATCCCTTTGCCGCCCAACGCCTCCCAAGTGCCGAAATAACCTCTAAGGAAGCTCAGTTTTTAGTAGCTCAGCCTATATGTGGGTTATTTTAAGTGGGTAAGCTGGCTATTATGGATTTTAAGATTATTTATGAATAAATTGAGATTATTGAAAAAATAATGTATTAAATTGAAATTCTTGGAAAAGGAAGAATACAAGGAGCTACATAGGAAACAACCTGAAGGAAATCTTATAGGAAAAACAGTGAATGGTTATTTTATTGTTTGCATGATTGATTTCTATGTATATATGTGAATATATATAGGTTATATTTGAAATATTGACATGATTAGGAAAGATAGTTTGTTGAGATTTGTTATTGTAATATTAGTATATTGTATGGATGGTTGTATTGGGGACTGGATTAGTACCGGGATATTGTTAGCATGCTTTGGGATCTCTTGGTTAGGATTTCTAGGGTATCTGGCTGGGATTGTCAGTGTACCCCAAACATGTCTAATAGGGAATGTCGACATGTGCACATTTGGCAGGTTATCAGGGTACTAAGATTGTTTCCACATCGGATAGTTTAGGTTATTCGTGGAGAATACCGGGGAACTGAGATCACATAATCTTGCCTAGAATATCTAGCTGACAGGCTGGGGAGGTTACAATTATTATACGTTTTGCATCTGTTCCTAGAACTGTATCTCCAAAAAAATTAATTATCCAATAATTAATATTATTATAAATATAAATGATAACCAACTTATCATACTATATTTATAACCTATAGTTTTAATATTTCATCTCATGAAACATATAAACCATAGTTCTTTTTCTATTCAATGGTACTTAATGTAAATCTCATTTACATCAATCTTCTACTAGATGTATCTTATACATCATACCAATTATATCATATATAATCAAAATACCTCTTATCAATTTGAACATTTCAAATCAACACCAAGAACTGATCCTCAACAGAATCTATTGAGCTACCAAGGGGACCTCATGGACCTGTAGCTCGAAACTCCAACGATACGTGAATAATTGACTAAACTTTTTAGTCACGGGATCCACCATCCGTTAACTGCTAGGCACTCCACTAAAGACTGGCAGCTGAACTCTCCTTGCCACAGATATATTATGTGTTTATCTTAACCAATGAGCAGTGCGACAACCCTTCACAAATCGCTCGTAAGTACAATTGGGCCAATAGCCGTTATGCCCCTGTAGTTAAATCTGTCTTCTTAAGTATCACTGATCCCTCTAATGAACATAAATCATAGTCCTACTATGACTGGGTCTTCTCTTCCAAAGAGAAGCTGTGGCCACTATGTTCAAGCCCCAGAAACAGTCCTTAAGGGAACAATCTCTCTACTTATCCTTGCTTCGGGAAAGGAGTGAATTCCATATTGTGAATTGAGTTCCCAGCTCCCAGATCAGACAAGTGCCCAAAAAGGTAGACATGTTGAGTTGGTAATCTGGTCACTTTCACCCATATTAATCAAAGAACCGCCCTCAAAGGCAGGAGTTCACAAAACACTCAGGTTTGAGGTCGTGTCACCTATGGTCATTTAGGTGAGATGTAAGTCTCTAGTATCAATGGTGTTATATACAGAGTCTAGTCATCTCATGGTGCAGGTCTTATACAAACTCTTTGTATAGGACATCCCCGCTCGCACGTCTCCACATGAATGGTTAGGATCAACCATTTGTAGGAGTTTACAATACTTGGAAACTTCTATAAAACGGGCCGTATCCGTAGTGTCACCAAGATCAGGTATCCCACCTTAATCCTTATACTACAGATCTATATAAGTTATCACTTAAGGCATGATCCGCTTGTATATCACATATACATGCTTAAGTTCACATAAGATAACCAAGGAGCTTTATTTATTGGATATGAGTAAATGCCAGAATTAAATAACACTTATTTTATTCATTAAACAATGTGTATCTTTACAAAACAATGAGACTCTGGGAGAATTAGGACACAAATCCCAATAGGAAGCAAAAGATGTTGTTCTTTCCCACCCTCAAGAAAGTTCCTGAAACTTGTACCAGAGATAAACCGATCGTCCCTTTGGAAGAACCAATTGAACAACAGATAAAAGAAGCTGCTGATTGGGAGGAGAAAGACTTTCTTTTTAAGAACTTTATTTTAAATGGTTTGACTGATGATTTGTATGACTACTACAGTACCATAAAAACAACGAAGGAGGTCTGGGATGCCCTGCAAAAGAAGTACTACACTGAGGAGGCCGGGTTGAAGAAATATGCTGTTAGCCGTTATCTCAAGTTCCAGATGTCGGATGATAAATCTGTGGAAGCCCAGTGCCATGAACTTCAGAAGATAGCCCACGAGATAATTACTGAAGGTATGCCTGTAGAAGAATAATTCCAAATTGCTGTTATTATTGATAAACTGCCCCCTTTGTGGAAGGACTTTAAGAACACTTTGAGGCGTAAGACGAAGGAGTTTTCCTTGGAGAGTCTTATCACCCAGCTAAGGATCAAGGAGGAAGCTCAAAAGAAGGACCAGAGGGAGGAGGTGAACACAGTACCTGGGAAACCCGCCTCATTCGTGGTAAAACCTGACAAAAAATCTAAGGGGACAAAGAAAAAAAGTCAGAACCGTGGCTCCAACAACCAAAACCAACAGAAAAAACAGAAGCCCCATCAGGAGAAATGGTAAAATTCCTTTGCTTTAATTGTAATAAACCTAAGCACATGGCTAGGAACTGTAGGAACAGACGTCGTCCTGCTGATCAGATGATATTGACAGAAGAACCGTTGGTCTTCATGACTAGAAAAGTAAATGTGATTGGTGGTTGTGAAGGGTAGTGGATCGACACTGGCGCTACGCACCATGTCTGTCATGATCTTAGTCTATTTAAAACTTATACTAAAACTAAGGATAAGAATATTCTGTTGGGGGATCAACACTCCATGAAAGTTGCTGGAATCGGCGAGGTGGAACTGAATCTTACCTCTTGGAAGACCCTCACGTTGAAGGACGTCCTGCACACTCCGGAGATAAGAAAGAATTTACTCTTGGGCTATCTCCTCAACAAAGCTGGGTTTACTCAAACTATAGAGGCAGACCTATATACCCTTACTAAAAATAATGTATTTTTAGGGAAAGGGTATGCAACGGAGGTCATAAATGATGTAGATGATTTGTTGTAGGGAAAGGGTATGCACTATCTTGTGTCTATATGTAGATGATTTGTTGATCTTTAGGTCGAACTTGCACGTCATAAATGATGTGAAATCAATATTAAGTGCAAACTTCGATATAAAAGACTTAGGAGAAGCTAGTGTAATCTTTGGCATAAAAGTGAATAGGTCTGAAAAGGGAATTTCTTTAGATCAATCTCACTATATAGAAAAGATTCTAATGAAATATAATTACTTTGATAGTAAACCAGCCTGTACTTCTTATGACCCTAGTGTTAAGTTGTTCAAGAACATTGGTGACAGTGTTAATCAATCTGAGTATGCGAATATCATAGGCAGTCTTAGATACGCTGCTGACTGCACTAGGCCTGACATAGCTTATGCTGTAGGATTACTTTGTAGGTTTACAAGCAGATCTAGTAAAGAGCATTGGAATGCTATAGAAAGGGTAATGGGGTACTTGAAGAAAACCCAAAACCTAGGATTACATTATCAAAAGTTTCTCGTTGTCCTGGAAGGGTCCAGTGAGGCTGACTGGAACTCTATTTCAAATTATTCAAAGGCTACAAGTGGCTATATCTTTAATATAGCAGGCGGAGCTGTCTCTTCGAAATCCAAGAAACAGACTATTTTAGCCTAATCAACGATGGAGTCAGAAATGATAACAACTAGCGACAACTAGAGAAGAAGCAGGCTGACTTAGAAGTCTGCTATCAGAGATTCCCTTATGGGAAAAGCTGGTACCAGTCATATTGATCCATTGTGATAGTACTGCAACAATCACAAAAGTTCAGGACATTAAAGAGTTTCTCACTACTGGGGCAGTACCATTAGAGAGTTTCTCACTACTAGTGCAGTTAAAGTGGATCATATACGAACTGATGAAAATTTGGCAGATCCTTTAACAAAAGGACTGGCCAGAGAGAAGGTTTTCAGAACCTCAGAAAGGATGGGACTCATGCTATAGAAAGATGAATCACGGTGCGGAAAACCCAACCTGTAGACTGGATCCCAAGAAACAGGTTCAACGGGTAATAACTGATCACGAGTGATATATAGTGAATCATGTTAAACCAAACATAGAGTTCCATTTCTATGAATTATATTCTGAGCAAGATATCCTGAAACGTAAGAAAGGTTGAACTCAGTTCTTAGTGAGATCTATACTTGATGACAAGTAAGGTACGTAGCTATAGGAATACTCTTGATAGACTCATCTATGTGAATGTGGAAGTGAGGGTCGCTTCCTATGGAGTTTTAGGCAAACTCTCTGGAGTGTTCACTAAACCAGGATACACGTACTAGGTCTTAAAGCACGGGCTTTCATACTACACCCTAATGTCACTCTGTGTGCGATGTTGTTAGAGATAGAGTTCAAAACCAAGGGTTACTCTATATATTCTGAATCATCTACACTATGTAATGGTTCAAGTCATAAGACACCTTTGCTTATGCACATGTTGTATAGACTGAAACTGCTCAATGAAAAAAAAAATTCTCTCTTTTATTTAAATTTTCAAGTGGGGGATTGTTGGGTGAAAATTTAATTTTCAAAAATAAGAGGAAACCAACCTTTGGTTGGAGAATCCCACATTGGAAAATTTTGATTTGGAAGTTTCCCTTATGTACTCAACCCTTGAGCTTTGGGTTTGGGCCCCAAGGGGTACCCATGATTTGGAGGGAGTGAAGAGATAGACTAATGTGGGTTCGGTGGACGTCCCACACGCACGTCGCCGTCCAGTCGGTCAGTCGGGCATGGCGTGCATGTGTGATTATTATTATTCTCTTTAATAATTATTTATTATTATTATGTTTTAAAACCGGAAAAAGAAAAGAAAAAACTTGGTCTTCCGCGTGCATCTTCCGGCCCCTCGCACATTCTGAGGCTATCCGCCTCGTTCTCACTCGACCGTTCCACGTTGAAGCCCTATAAAAAGTGTGGTCTTCAGCAGTTCATTCACACAGTGCTTCTTTTCACTTCCTTTCAAAAGTTCTCAGTTCTTCTCTCCTATTTTTCCACTCCACTTTCTGTTTTCCGATTAGTTAGTCAGAAAGGGTGTGTGTTCCGGTTGGTAATGGTGCATTTTTGATTGGATTTTTTTAGGCTGTTTTATCTGGGGGACGACGTGGCAGTATTCTTGACCTGCTCGCACACTAAGGCAGAGTCGCGAAATGTCTTAAAGAGAGCGAGCTCTAAGGCTCAACCTATGATGAGCTTCTGTTTTGTAGATTTTATTCTTTGCTCGACCGCCGTGACCTGACCGTTTGCTGCTGTCCTGTTTGTCGTCTGAAGGTCTTGTTGTTTCCAACAACAATACATCAATAATACCTACAATTTAAGGCAGGAAATAAACACAATAATAGCACCCATTCTATTTGGATGAAAATCTATCTTATATGAAAATTTTATCAAATTATAGAGACTAAATTCTAACTATATAATCTATTATGGTCAAAATTTTCAACTTAAAATAAAAAGTAAATAAATATATTAATTAGTTACAGATGGGCCCACCCGATCCCATAATTTCAATTGCGAGGATGAAGATAGAGATGATGGCTTGGCTCGATTTTCCTTTCCCGCCGTAAATATATAATTGTTAGAAATATGAGATTCTATCGAATTATAAGGACTATTTATACGATTATAATAATCTATAAAACTAAATTCTAACTTTCTCTAAATCGTTCACATCAAATTTATAATTTAACATTTATTATTATTATTTTATGAAAAGACATTTTATCTAATTTGCATTTAAAGAAATCTATACATGTGCAAAAGTTAAGTTTGGGTCTAAATTGAGGAAAGATCAAGATTTAAATAGATATCAGAGAGATGCAATAATCAAATCAAATAGATAGTATTGTACTTTTATAAGCTCATCTTTCTCTATCTATTTAGAAAAAAGATTACGTGATAATTTTCTTAAGCTTTAGTGAAATTTTTGAAGAAAATAATTTTATTTAGGTGATTTTAAGTTGATTTTAAATGGAATGGAATGGAAATAGCACTAAATCATTAATAAAGATCTAAATATTTCATTTATAAAAGTTTTAATGGATACAACCCCTAAAGTTTAAGGATATAATTAAATTCATATTTTCCATTATGTTTTCTTTATATAAATTCTTAAATAAGTTGCGTGAAATTTTTTATTTCGGAATGATTAAAAATAAAAAATGTTTAGTTAATAATCAAACGAAATGAGTGTAACTTCTTTGATAATTCTATATTAACTTTATTGGTTAAAATAATATTTTAATCATTATTGATAACATCGAAAATGTGCTATCTTGTCTGTTTAAATCGAGATTGTTCTTAGGATTTTTGTGTTTATTCGGTGATTTTACAGGTATCGAGCACTTAAAAAGTAGAATTGGGCGTTAGTAACGAAATGGAGCTAAAACAGGGCGAAACAGAGCTCAAATGCATCAATTGGAAAAGAAAGAATAGAAATTACAATTTTGCCACTGAGGACATGGTGCGGTTGTGTTGCTAGACACCACCACAATGCGTTTTTCCAAGAGCATCAATCTTCTGATGTGCATTTAGCGTCGTAGCGCTACAAAGTCAAAGGCCGTAGAGAGGCACGATAGCACCATAACGCCACCCAACATTGTGGCAAGGCTCTACCACCTGAGAGCATGCGAAGGTGCGGTACCATGATGCTGTCCCCTGGCGCCACAACGCCACACAATTTTTATAAATAGGAACTTTAATTTTAGGGTTTGAGAAGGAGAGAATTTGTCTATTTTCAGAGCACTAGGCTCGATTTTGGCCATTCTTGGCCAAAACCCATGAGATTTCTTCATATTTTGGTTTGTGTTTTATATTTTGGCATCAGGATTCATGTTGTGATGAAGGTTAAAGGTCCAAATGTCGATTTTGAGGTTTGATTGGACGATTTTCTATGGTTTAAGGAGATTATCATGTATTGTTCTTGAGTTCTTTGTTTCTTCTCGTTTTCTATTCCTTGATTGAACTTCTAGGATGGGCATACTAGTAGATTAAACTGACAACTTAATCGTTAATATTCGTATGTTCGTTCGTCAGCACTATGCATATTGTAGTTATTCGTAATTGTAACCATGACATGTTCAATTTGTATAGCGTTGGGTTTTAGTTATGGTTATGGTTCAATGGCCAGCTTTCTTAGGATCACCCAGTAATGAAAGATAATAAAACCTAGGGAATAGAAATACGTGAGGTTAAATTTAGTCAATTTAATATGATGTTCTAATAAATCCATGGGCTTAAGCTAAGTGAATAGGCTTGCATGACAATACTTAGTTAATTTGGGAATCGACATCCGTGTTTGGTGTTTCCTAAGGAATATGTCTGACTTTTCCAGATAGTCAATTAGGTTTGATAATTAGAAAACCCATGAATCTTTGCACGATAGATCAATGAATTAATTCATAGATAGCCCAACAACCTCTTAATTGGCGAATGTAATCTCGTGTATCACTCTCAATCTATCTTACTTTTTGCACTATAAATTCATGCAATTTAGTTTTTCTGTCATCTTAAACTCAATACTCCTCCCCTCCATTTTTATTGTTTTACAAAGTCCGATTTAGCTTAAAAAGGTTTTATCTTAGGCTCCCTGTGACTCGACTTGGTCTTGCTACTGATACTACTTGTTAGTTGAAGTGCTAGATAGTAAATATAAATATTATTTGATTGATAGAAAGCCTCGATAATGTTCCATCCATACTTATACTATATAATTTATTCAATTTTAATCTCTGAATTTTTAATTGTTTAATTTTATAAATTTATATAAATCTTTCATTTAGTCTCTCAAAGTTAACCTTTTAATAGAAAAAATGGTGAAGTAATAATAAAAAATTATCATATATACGAGTATGTTTCTAAAATTTAATGTAAGAATGTTAATAGATAATTAATTTTTTTTTAAAAAAAAAAATCCACCATAAAATAAAAGTAAAAACTAAATTTAAGATTGTAAAATTTTGAATATTCAAAAGTACAAATACGAAAATTCAACAAATCTTAAAGTACAGAGATCGAAATGATATTTTAACTTTCTTCATAAAGATAAAAGAACGATTACATCCATACTGAATTGAAATAAATTCAAATACGAACACGATAGATAGGTATGAGCCTAAGATTTTGAGCTCTAGGACAAGTTAAACCAAATTCTTCCGTCATATCTAATTCACTTGGCAATGCACCATTTGGAAGTTTCCAATCAAAGCAATGCACCAATTGAGCCACAATCAATCGAACCAAAGTCATCGCTAATTGCATTCCGGGACAACTTCTTCGACCATATCCAAATGGAATCATTTCAAAATTTTTCCCTTTGATATCTATTTGGCTATCAACAAACCTCTCTGGAAAAAATTTATGAGACTGAAACCAAGTACTTGGGTCTTGTCCAATTGCCCATGCATTTATCAACATGTGTGTATTTTTAGGAATATGGTAGCCGTTGACATTGCAATCTTCGGTGGACTTGCGAGGGATTAATGTAATTGGTGGATGCATTCTGAAGGTCTCTTTTATGACCATATCCAAGTATTTCAATTGGTTCAAGTCTGATTCTTCCACCATTCTGTTCAAACCAACCACTTCTTCTAATTCCTTTTGGACTTTCTTCATTACTTGGGGATGCTTGATTAGCTCGGATAATGCCCAATTGATTATGGTGCTTGTGCTGTCCACTCCTCCAACAATCAAGTCCTACAAAATATGGTTTCCATGTGAGCGAAGTAATGAAGATTGTGATAAAGATGATATATCTATTTACGTTCATCGTTTTTGGGTTGATATTAATTTTAGATTTCATACATTACCAATAGAGATATACACAGGATGGGGCAGGACGGAGTTGGGGATGAATTCTCTATCCCCGTTCTCGCTCCCCATTTCATTCTTATTTCTACAAAATTCCTCATTTAATTTATGGACTAGGTCAAGGTTCCCATGGATTATTTTTTAAAAAATAAATTATTCTATTGAAAAGTTGTAATTAAAAAGTTCATAGACAATAAGAAGAGTAAGTACTCAATACTTGAATTTTCATCGTTTCAGCATGGGACCTTTAACGAATTACCAACTTTAGTTGAATGAAATTTTAAAATATACTTACAAACATTACGCCTTTGATACTCGTACGATCAATTTGGCACTTTGTTTTTTCTGACCTCATGAGATCCAACATAACATCCACAAAAAGCCCACTCTTAGTGTTATTTTGGTCCTTAAACTCGACATGTTGCTCGATAATCGTGTTTAAAAATCCATCAAAGGCCTTACTAATAGCTTTGGAACGACGACCTAATCCTTGAAGATCAAGAAAGGCAATAAAAGGAATAAAATCCCCCAAGTTAAGAGCACCAGCCAAGAAAGTGACTTCATGTATTGCAGCCATAAACTCCTCATCAACAAATTTCTTCCCAAACAACATTACACAAATCACACCAGCAATAAGAGAAGAGACTTGAGAATTAAGATCCACAATACTACGATTTTTCGCAGCCTCTCGAAGACGATCAATCAACAAACCAAGTTCTTGCCTTCGAATTGATGAAAAAGAGTCGATTTTGAGAGATGTAAGCAATTGAAATGAACATATTTTACGCATATTATGCCAATAAGGGCCAAATTGAGCAAAGGCTATATCTTTTCTGTTGAAAGACATTTGGTTGGAAGTATGAGAAATTGGACGACTTGCAAAAATAGGGTCATGGGTTTTGAGGAAGAGCTTGGCAATAGTAGGAGAAGAGATGATAATGGTGGATTTAAACCCTAATTTCATGTGCATAATGGGACCATAAGTTTGAGATAATTTTTGAAGATCTCTATGAACAAGTTTTTTTAATAAATGGATGCTACCAATAATGGGAAATCCTTTTGGACCAGGAGGAAGATTTTTTGCCTTGATTTTGCATAGTAATAAATGTAAGATGCAAGCAAGAAGGATAAGTGTAAAAATGGTGGCTGAAATCAAAGCCATAATAATGCTATGTTTTATTGTAGCTAGTAACAACGGATGCTGAAAAGAATAAGTTTTTATGTTATTTATAGTGCATTTACATGAACCAACTTATGGATGTGTGAAAAATGTGGTCGTTTGAAACTAATTAATAAGGTAACTACCCTCCTACCTAATTATTATTACTACGTTACCCACGTGAGTACGGGCTAGGGATGACACCCCAAACTAATTTTGTGGGACAATGTGAGGATGATTTCTTGCATCCAAGTGGGGCTTGGGCTTCACCTTTTAATTTTAGAGAATTGGTTCAACTCTTAGATTAACCACGTGGTTGAGTTGGGAGAAGGATCGTATTTGAAATAATGAACGTATGTAGAAATTATTTTTTATCAATATGGCTACGTCATAATTGAGGAAAAATTCTTCATCTAAGAAGTGACAAATTATTACCATTTCTCAAATTCGTCATAGGAATAACTTTTTGATAAAGAATTTTTTCTTTCAAAAAAATATTAATTAAATTAATTTTTTTTTGGGATCGATCAAATCTCGACTCCCAAAGACATGATCTCTCACTTCAACAATTCTAGAAAATCGGACTCCCAAATTTTCTAGATTCCATAGTATGAATTCTTTTTAATGAAAAACAAACCATTATTATTAGAAATTTTTTTTAAATAACATATTAATTATTAAATATCAAAAACACCAAAAAAGTGTAATTTAAAGAAAGATTTTAAAAAAGATTAAAAACTTAGAAAATTTTAGGAAAATTATTTCAGATTGTAAAATTGTTGAAAATATTTACAAGACACTGATTGACTTCTATCAGTGTTTATCAATATCACTGATAGACACTAATAGAAGTCTATCCGCGTCTATCATTGATAATTCTAAAATTTTGCTATATTTTTTTAAATATTTTGATTTATTTTTCTATATTTGAAAACAATCCTAAATTTTTACTAGAAAACAAATAAGATCTAATATGGATATTATATAAGAAAAAGTTACTTATTGTTCATGAACCTCTCCAATGTGGGACAACTGCACTTCTAATATTTTACCAAAAGCCAATAAATTCCATCTTAGCTAGATATTTGAAGAATTCACAATTATTGCTACATCCATTGTCTTCACCGATAATCATAATTCTCAACTTAGAGAATTATAACCTACTCCACCATAAAGAGAAAACCACTTGGAATACCACATTCCAAGATTTGTTTTTTGTCGCTGATAAACCTTGCAAAAATTTATAGTGCAACTTCTACTTATGTGGCTCACTCAGATGTTTTTCAGCCATTGACACAGCTTCCATCACACATCTTGTATAACCATCAAGTCAATGGCCGTGTGCAAACTTATGGAACCCCCAACATCACATCCTCTATCATGGTAAAACAGATATACCATAATGATGAATTTCGACATCTTTAGAGGAAGTCATCATCTCCCCTGATAAGATAAATAACATCAACATCCGATCCAAAGCCCTTTGACAAACCTCATCTGTTTTTCATGTGCTTAGATTGTCTGCATTCCCAATAGCATATCTTCTGCTTGAAGATTCTCTTCTTTGAACCTCTGCTGGAATTACTCTAGAATTGCACTAGAATACCATCACTTCTTAACTTACACTTGTGTAACCCAGACTGTATCAACACATCTTTTACTTATACTTGCCACAAGCCGAAATTGATCCATCTATCAAATTTCTCCATATCAAATTATAATGAACCCATAAAGTACTCATAGCAAATTTGCAAATAATGAACCACCCACGCTATTTCCAAAATCGTAGTCCATTTCAAGATTTTTTTTTTTCTGATGTGGAAGTTCAGACAGTATTGCAACCATATTGTAACGACCCAGATCTGTACGTATACAGGAAATTAAATATCAAATAATAAGCAGGACGAAATTTTATTTAAAGGGGTGGAAATTTAGAAAAAAATAATAATAATAATAAATAAATAATAATAATAATAATAATAATAATAAATAAATAAATTGGAAATTGAAAACTTATTCATTATCCTGGATAATGAATAAGGGAGCGAGCGGGAGCGAGAAAGTGAGAGAGAGAGTTGTAGACATGAAAGCGTAAGAACTCAACAGGATCCCTCGAATCAGAAAAAAAGAGGGGGTAGGTCCCGTTGAGCTCTTACTAATTAGAATTTCTATTCTCCATTTACTTATCTTATTTTTAATATCTAATCTATTTTTCGTTTTGATTCTATTAGAAAAAAAAATAGATACATTCAATGATATTTCAAGCCACACCAGCGAGAAAACTGGAAAAAACGAGATTCTGAGAAGAGAGCTGCGCGATCGAAGGAAGAATTGGAGAGCGAGAAACCCAGCGAGCGATGCTAGCGAGATTGAGGCTGGCGAGAGTAGAAAGAGCGAGATCCCTGGAGAGAGCGAGATTGAAGGAAACTTGGAGAGAGCGAGAATTGTAGCAAGGAAGTTGGAGAGAGCGAGAGTAAAGAGAGCTATTCTTAGCGAGATAGTAGGAAAGAGCGGGAGCGAGCGAAAGAGCGAGCGGGAGCGGGAGCGAGAGAGCAAGAGCGGGAGTGGGAGCAGAAACGAGAGCGAGAGCGAGAGCAAGAACGAGAAAGCTGGAGAGAGCGAGAGCGGAAAAGCTGGAGAGAGCGAGACGGAAGAGAAAATTTGAGAGCGAGAGTGGAGAGAGCGGGATTTTCAGCAAGAAAGCTCCAGAGTAAATTCCTAGCGAGAAAACGGGAGAGAGCGAGATTTTAAGAGCAGAGTGAGCGAGATTTGGACAGAAGCGCGAATTATGCGTTGAATTTGGCCACGATCTTATAGATTATACATGGAAAAACCCTAAAATTGAATACAAACAAAGAATGATGACGTAAGGGCAAACATTAGCCAAAATTAGGTGTCTTATTGAGAGGAATCCATAAACCATAAGTAATTTTAAAGAAGCCACCTGTACGATGATTTGTCACACTGAGAAGAGTTGAAAACTACTATAAATAGGACCCTTTGCAGAAGATTTAACCCATTCTCAAACAAATCTCAGTAACATAGTATTGTGTGAAAAAGTAAGTGTGAGTGAGGAAGTTCTGTGAAGAAGAGAAAAGCTCGGGTAAAGTGCTGCCCAAATTTCTTCTTTTGATTTAAAAAGGGAAAACTCTGCTGATAAAATCATAAAGTATAATAAGGAATAATTAGATCACAATCAAGGTAAGTAGTTTATCTCACCCTCTCTTTAAATGTTCTATGGTAGTGTACCTTTATTATATTGCATGGTTATGTTAATTGTTATATTGCATTACATGTTTAGAACACGTTTCTCTACAAGGGACCCCATGCATTATGTTTGTTCACGATTACGTTAAAACCAAGTTTTAATTAGGTGTAAGTTATGCTTCCAGTCTAATCTTATGGTTATGTTAATGGTTGATGTTGGATGCGATTCTGGCCCTACTGACTGCATGACCCGCTAATCATCAGATGGGTTAGTTTCCGCTTAAGTCCTCATCTTCCTATCAGGGCGGAGAGATTTATGTTGGAAGCATAACATTTATGCTAATGGTTGATGTTGGATGTGACTCTGGCCCTACTGACTGCATGACCCGCTAATCATCAGATGGGTTAGTTTCCGCTTAAGTCCTCATCTTCCTATCAGGGCGGAAAGATTTGTGTTGGAAGCATAATGTTTATGCTAATGGTTGATGTTGGATGCGACTTTGGCCCTACTGACTGCATGACCCGCTAATCATCAGATGGGTTAGTTTCGCTTAGGTCCTCATCTTCCTATCAGGGCGGAGAGATTTATGTTGGAAGCATAACCGACCACCACATGTTATTATACATTTTCGGTCCCAATCATATGTTTTCATGACATGTTGCTTGTGATTGTGCATTTGGTCACTACCCTACGTGAGAACTACTTACTGGGTATATTATGTACTCATCCTATATTTTTACAGACTTTGTAGGTAAGAACACAGCGTAGAGGGCAGAGTTGGACGTCACTCAAATGGCCAACCATCAAACTCACTATTATAGGCACATGCATTTTGTACCACCACGCTAATGTTTTATGGATCCTGGTGTTTTGATAAATAAATTTCTATATAGTTTTTCTATCAAATTAATAAAATTTAGATATGTTCTTTGAAATTTCAACCAAAACTCATCTCATGATAGAAAAGTCTAAGTATGCATGTCGTAGCAGTCGGATCATAAGGTTTAAGGATCCGAGCGTTACACATATAACATACTCACAAATTAAAGAAACTACGAATCTAAAATTCTGATACCCCATGTTTGGAAAGACCACCCACTGCTATCTCAAGAATAAGCAAAAAATAATAGAGAAATGAAAAGAAAGCAATAAAATTGGAAACACAAAAGTTTATACGAAAAATTTCAAAACTCGGAAAAAAACCACAGTCACAAGAAAGAAATCCACTATGTGAAAAATTGTTACAATCACATATAATAATTCTCTCTCTTGATCCCAATTACAAAAGCACTATCTCGAAGCTTTTATACTACTCATATCATTTTTTCACCCTCAAACTAGAGAATACATAAATGAAATTTAACATGCATATATAGGCTTCTTTTATAGTGATAGCTCATCACTTGAACCTTTTTAATGTAGGACAACTACACTTATAATATTTTGCCAAAACTCAACACGTCCATTTCATTTCCAAGAAAAATTTAAAAGCCAAAGCAGATTAAGAATATTCGCCGGTTCAAGAAAGATAGAATAGATGTAAGAAATTTCAAAGATTTTTTTTTTCTTGAGTAAATTCAATGTAGATGATGATCTTCCTTTATAGGATAAATGAGATTTTCCTTTAGTTGGAGGGAGAGGCTCGTGGTTAGATTTTGATTTTGATTAAGTTGGGTGAAATTTTGTAAGCATGATGGGGCACGATGAAAAATGAGGGACAAAGAGGTAATTTTCTTTTCTTTTCTATTCTTTTATTATTATTATTATTATTTAGAATTGTTCTTAAATAATATAAGAAAATGAGCTAATTTATTTACAAATATAACAAAATTTTATCTTTATTAGTGATAGACACAGATAGATATATATTAGTATCAGTGATAGACACTGCTAGATGTCTATCAATGTCTATAAATAATAGACAGTGACATTTTGCTATATTAGATATATCTAACAATTTTTTCATTTAAAACAATTATTCTATTATTATTTATTAATTATTATTTTAATATATTTAAATGGATAACTATTGGCCAAGACAAAAAAGAAAGAGAAGATAGTGGCTTCCAATGAGGGAGATGAAATGGGTTAGGCAGTTGGTTAAAAGAGAAATTGTAGTGTATATTTAAATTGGATAGTGGTTTTTTAAAATTATCTATTTCCAATTTTAGCTTGAAAAATATGGGAAATTGGTAACGATGGCCCACACTTAGGTATGTTTCTCTGTCTGTGAATTCTTCCTTGTCGTTTACGTCTGTTTCTCTGTCTTTTGCGAAAGGTTCTTTCGATCTCTGGGTCGTATTTGAGCTCAGGAGTATGTCCTTCGCTCATGCGATGCTTGCTTCTTCCTTTACAGATGGAATGGCAATGCAACAAAGGTTGAAAGCTGCAAAGATCAAAGAGGTTTGATATTAGCGCAATCTATACCGTAATCCTGGGCAACGGCGCCAAAAAACTTGATGCGTTGGTTTATCATGCGATGATATGTGGAAGCGATGATCATACAAGTTTTCCTAACAAAGTCCGAGTATAAGCCTTCTTAGGATCCTGGTAAGTCCAGGATCGAACACAGGGTTTACTAAATAGATATGCGACAGACTCTCTGATTCTATTGCGGTGGTGATAAAGAAGTAAATGGTGTTTTAATTTAGATTTTCCAATGCGATGGAGTTAAAAGCGGAGCGATGAAAGGGTAGTGTTGTAACAAGTATGCGATGAAGGGGTTGAGGAGAGATTTAGCTAATATTTCTCAAAATTCTGTACAAGTCATATGATCATGCTATACACAAATATTAAGTACTACATTTCTCAATGCATAATGCCACATTTCCTAGTTCTAGGACGCATGCGATGTGTATGGAATGTAACAGATATAACTTATTTCTAAGTCTCTACTCTTGCTTATGCGTTCTAATCCGACTCTCTCAAGCCTAGATTCTATCTTTAGACTACTCTCTCAAGTACCCCAAATGATGAATGACGCATATATAAGACAAGATGATCGCATAAAATGCATAGCTTAAGACATGCTAGCTAAGTACTTCTCAATCCATTCACAAATTTAGTTACTCATGCATGGTGTGGAGGGACTGAACATAAATCAAAATGAAATTTTCATTTTTGCAAATAAAGTGTTGAGTACAAAACAACAAATGGAGTGAGAAATATCAAGCCAGGTAAGCAGTCTTGCTTTCCGTGGCCTTTTACACTGCTCTTTATCACTTCAACACTGTTCCGATTTGTGGATTTTGCTCTCGCAAGGGTTGGATGTCTCTCCTTCGTATTGTTTTACGACAGTCTCTCGACCTCTCCAAAAATTGATTTCTTTCCAAGGATTCCTTTCCCTCGGCTTCGCCTCGCTTCCTCGCTATCTCTCTCTTCTCTTATTGTTTGGTTTGGTAGCATTGGGTATTTATAGATTTCAAGGTGAAGCAGCTCTTCTCACTAATGATTGCAAAGATTGGTAGAATTAATATCCATACTTTGTTGCATCTTCTGAAAGTCACCAGAAGTTCGATGTATTTGTAATGGTATGGTCTTTAACGGTCGTCAACTGTATTTCAAAATTGACCGTTATTAGCTTTACGTCTCATCATGATTTATTATGTTGTTGCCTTTATGTAAGGTCTTTATGCGATCTCTTTTGAGATACTTTTTCCGATTGCAAACATAAGTGCGCCATTGCATTGGATAAATAGATTTTCCAATGCGATGGAGTTAAAGATATGCGACAGACTCTCTGATTCTATTGCGGTGGTGATAAAGAAGTAAATGGTGTTTTAATTTAGATTTTCCAATGCGATGGAGTTAAACGCGGAGCGATGAAAGGGTAGTGTTGTAACAAGTATGCGATGAAGGGGTTGAGAAGAGATTTAGCTAATATTTCTCAAGATTCTGTACAAGTCATGTGATCATACTATACACAAATCTTTAGACTACTCTCTCACGTACTCCAAATGATGAATGACGCATACATAAGACAAGATGATCGCATAAAGTGCATAGCTTAAATCATGCTAGCTAAGTACTTCTCAACTCATTCACAAATTTAGTTACTCATGCATGGTGTGGAGAGACTGAACATAAATCAAAATGAAAATTTCATTTTCGTAAATAAAGTGTTGAGTACAAAACAACAAATGGAGTGAGAAATATCAAGTCAGGTAAGCAATGTCTTACTTTCCGTGGCCTTTTACAATGCTCTTTATCACTTCAACTCTGTTCTGATTTATGGACTTTTTCTCTCGACCTCTCCGAAAATTGATTTCTTTCTAAGGATTCCTTTCCCTCAGCTTCGCCTCACCTTCTTATTGTCTCTCTCTTCTCTTATTGTTTGGTTTGGTAGCATTGGGTATTTATAGACTTCAAGGTGAAGCAACTCTTCTCACTAATGATTGCAAAGATGGGCAACATTAATTTTCATACTCTGTTGCATCGTTTGAAAGTCACTAGAAGTTTAATGTATTTGCAATGGTGTGGTCTTTAACGGTCGTCAACTGTATTTCAAAATTGATCGTTATCAGCTTTACGTCCTATCATGATTTATTATGTTGTCGCCTTTATGTAAGGTCTTTATGCGATCGCTTTTGAGACACTTTTTCCGATCGCAAACTCAAGTGCGCCCTTACATTGTATCCTTGGATCGCAATTTCATACGCACCATTGCATTGTACCTGCACAGAAACAGGAAAATTACTGTTTTTATGCGATGAGCATTAGCGATCGCAATTTCTTTCAGTTTGGCGCACTCAAACATAATATTGCCTATTTTACCATTGCTTTCTCCCATTGTTTTAATAATTTGAGCTTTAATAACTTGTATTTCTACAAGTTATCACTCCTCTCCTAAATTTCCACTCCACTTTCCATTTTTTGAGCAGTTAGTCAGAAAGGGAGTGTGTTCCGGTCGGTAACGGTTCATTTCTGATCGGGTTTTCCTTTTAGGCTGTTTTATCCTGGGGACAACGTGGCAGTATTCTTGACCTGCTTGCACACTTTGGCAGAACTACGAAACGTCTTAAAGAGAGCGAGCTCCGCGACTCAGCCTATAACGAGCTTATGTTTTGCAGGTTTTATTCTTTGCTCAACCGCCGTGACCTGACCGTTTGCTGTTGTCCTGTTCGTCATCTGATGGTCTTGCCATTTCCAATAATTTTAAGACGTGTTTACTGGCACATCATTAATGGCCCTCACTAGCAACAATGACGTTATGACATCTGACCTCAACCATCCATTCCGGTTCGAAGGACCGAACTTCAAACGGTAGAAGTAAAGGATGTTGTTCTTTCCCACCGTCAAGAAAGTTGCCGAAACTTACTAGAGATAAGCTGATCATCTCTTTAGAAGAACCAACTGAACAACAGATAAAATAAGCTACTGATTGGGAGGAGAAAGATTTTCTTTGTAAGAACTTTATTTTAAATGGTTTGACTGATGATCTGTATGACTACTACAGTACAATGAAAACAGCGAAAGAGGTCTGGGATGCCCTGCAAAAGAAGTACGACACTGAGGAGGCCGGGTCGAAGAAATATATTGTTAGCTGTTGTCTCAAGTTCCAGATGACAGATGAAAAATTTTTGGAGGCCCAGTGCCATGAACTCTAGAAAATAGCCCACTAGATAATTACTGAAGGTATGCCTATAGACGAACAATTCCAAGTTGTTGTTATTATTGATAAACTGCCCCCTTTGTGGAAGGATTTTAAGAACACTTTGAGGCGTAAAACGAAGGAGTTCTCCTTGGAGAGTCTTATTACCCAGCTAAGGATCCAGGAGGAAGCTCGGAAGCAGAACCAGAGGGAGGAGGTGAACGCAGTACATGGGAAACCCACCTCCATCGTGGTAAAACCTGACAAAAAATCTAAGGGGACAAAGAGAAAAAGTCAGAACCGTGGCTCCAGACACCAAAACCAACAGAAAAAATAGAAGCCCTCTTCAGGAGAAATGGTACAGTTCCTTTGCTTTAATTTTAATAAACTTGGGCACATGGCTAGCAACTGTAGGAATAGGCATCGTTCTGCTGGTCGGGCGATACTGACAGAAGAACCGTTAGTCGCCATGATCACAAAAGGAAATGTGATCGGTAGTTGTGAAGGGTGGTGGATAGACACTGGTGCTACGCGTCATGTCTGTCACGACCTTAGTCTATTTAAAACTTATATTGAAACTAAGGATAAGAATATCTGTTGGGGGATCACCACTCCACGAAAGTTGCTAGAACCTGTGAGGTGGAACTGAAGTTTACCTCTAGGAAGACCCTCATATTGAAGGACGTTCTGCACACTTTGGAGATAAGAAAGAATTTGGTCTCGGGCTATCTCCTCAACAAAGCCAGTTTACTCAAACTATAGAGGCAGACCTATATACCTTTACTAAAAATAATGTATTCGTAGGGAAAGGGTATGCAATGGAGGGAATGTTCAAATTAAATTGAGACATCAATAAAATGAAATCTTCTGTGTATATGCTGTGTTCTATGAATGTTTGGCATGCTAGACTCTGGCATGTGAATAAAAATTTAATTAGTAACATGATTAGGTTGAAAATGATACCTAAGTTATCCACGAATGATTTTGATAAATGCGAGTATTGTAGTCAGGTTAAAATTACTAAAATTCCGCATAAATCTGTACTTAGGATTCTGAGCCTCTAGAATTAATTCATTCTAATTTATGTGAATTTGATGGAATCTTGAACAGTAAAAGATATTTCATTACTTTTATTGACGACTGCTCTGATTTTACTTTTGTATATTTGCTGAAAAACAAAAGTGATGTTTTTGATGCCTTCAAACTTTTTGTTTCTGAAATAGGGAATTAGTTTAATAGAAAGGTTAAAAGACTTCGTAGTGATAGGGGAACTAAGTACGACTTGGACAGTTTTAGTGAGTTCTTTAACTCACATGGAATAATACACGAAAAGACCGTACTTTATTCTCTTGAAATGAACAGAAAAGTCGAAAGGAAAAATAGAACTTTAGCTGAGCTAGTAGTTGCTATTTTACTTAGTTCAGGAGTTGCGTCTAATGGTGGGGTGAAATCATCCTTACCATATGTTATGTCCTAAAAAGAATCCCAAAGCCTAAAAACAAAACTTCACCTTACGAAATTCTCAAGAATAAGAAACCAAACTTGTCCTACTTTAGAACATGGGGTTGTCTATCCTTTGTAAGGATTCCATACCCGAAAAGGAGAAAGTTGACTAGTAGAGCTTACGAGTGCGTCTTTATAGGTTATGCCTTAAATAGTAAAGCCTATAGGTTCTATGATCTAGTTAACCAAGTGTTCATTGAGTCAAATGATGCCGACTTCTTTGAAGATAGATTTCCTTTTAAATTAAGGAATAGTAGGGTTCGGGATCAAGTGGTCTAGAAAATAAGGTGTGTAAATTAAACAAATCTCTATGGACTAAAACAAGCTCCTAAGCAATGGCATGAAAAATTGACGACCTTATCCTATCTAAAGGTTTCAAGGTTAATGAAAGTGACAAATGCATCTACTATAAGTTTGAAAATAATCTTTACACTATCTTGTGTCTATATGTAGATGATTTATTGATCTTTGGGTCGAACTTGCACGTCATAAATGATGTGAAATCAATATTAAGTGCAAACTTCGAAATGAAAGACTTAGGAGAAGCCAGTGTAATCTTAGGCATAAAAGTGAATAGGTCTCAAAAGGGAATTTCTTTGGATCAATCTCACTATATAGAAAAGATTCTAAATAAATATAATTACTTTGATTGTAAACCAGTCTGTACTCCTTATGACCCTAGTGTTAAGTTTTTCAAGAACACTGGTGACAGTGTTAATCAATCTGACTATGCGAGCATCATATGCAGTCTTAGATACGTTGTTGACTGCACTAGGCCTGACATAGCTTATGCTGTAGGAATACTTTGCACGTTTACAAGAAGATCTAGTAAAAAGCAATGGAATGCTATAGAAAGGGTAATGAGGTACTTGAAGAAAACCCAAAACCTAGGATTACATTATCAAAAGTTTCCCGTTGTCCTGGAAGGGTTCAGCGATGCTGACTGGAACTCTCTTTCGGATGATTCAAAGGCTACAAGTGGCTATATCTTTAATATAGCAGGCGGAGCTGTCTCTTGGAAGTCCAAGAAAAAGAATATTTTAGCCCAATTTACAATGGAGTCAGAAATGATAGCACTAGCGACAGCTAGTGAAGAAGCATGCTAGCTTAAAAGTCTGCTACCAAAGATTCCCTTATGGGAAAATCCGGTACCAGCCATATTGATCCATTGCGATAGTACTGCAGCAATCTCAAAAGTTCAGGACTGTTACTACAATAGAAAGAGACGACAAATACGTCGTAAGCACAATACCATTAGAGAGTTTCTCACTCTGGTGCAGTTAGAGTGGATCATATATGGACTGATGAAAATTTGGCAGATCCTTTGACAAAAGGACTGGCCAGAGAGAAGGTTTTCAGAACCTCAGAAAGGATTGGACTCATGCCTATAGAAAAATGAATCACGGTAAGGAAAACCCAACCTGTAGACTGAATCCCAAAAAATAGGTTCAACGTGTAATAACTGATCACGAGTGATATATAGTGAATCATGTTAAACCAAACACAGAGTTCCATTCCTATGAATTATAGTCTGAGCACGATATCCTGAAGCGTAAAAAAGGTTGAACTCAGTTCTTAGTGAGATCTAAACTCGATGACGAGTGGGGTACGTAGCTATAGGAGTACTCTTGATAGACTCACCTATGTGAATGTGGAAGTGAGGGTCGCTTCCTATTGAGTTTAAGGCAAACTCTCTAGAGTGTTCACTAAATCAGGATACACGTGCTAGGTCTTAAAGCACGGGCTTTCGTACTACACCCTAATGTCACTCTGTGTGAGATGCTGTTAGAGATAGAGTTCAAAACCAAGGGTTACTCTATATATTCTGAATCATCTACACTACGTAATGGCTCAAGTCATAAGACACCTTTGCTTATGTACATGTTGTATAGACTGAAACTGCTCAATGAAAATTCTCTCTTTTGCTTAAATTTTGAAGTGGGGGATTGTTGGGTGAAAATTTAATTTTCAAAAATAAGAGAAAACCAACCTTTGGTTGGAGAATTCCACATTGGAAAATTTTGATTTGGAAGTTTCCCTTATGTATTCCAACCTTGAGCTTTGGGTTTGGGCCCCAAGGGGTACCCATGTTTTGGAGGGAGTGAACAGATAGACCAATGTAGGTTTGGTGGACGTCCCACACGCACGTCACCGTCTGGTCGGGCATGGCATGCGTGTGTGATTATTATTATTCTCTTTAATAATTTTTTATTTATTATTATTATGTTTTAAAACCGGAAAAAGAAAAGAAAAAACTTGGTCTTCCACGTGTGTCTTCCGACGAGTCTTCCGGCCCCTCGCACATTCTGAGGCTATCCGCCTCATTCTCACTCGACCGTTCCATGCTGAAGCCCTATAAAAAGTGTAGTCTTCAGCAGTTCATTCACATAGTGCTTCTTTTCACTTCCTTTCGAAAGTTCTCAGTATTCCTCTCCTATTTTTCCACTCCACTTTCTGTTTTTCGAGCAGTTAGTTAGAAAGAGTGTGTGTTCCTGTCGGTAACGGTGCATTTTTTATCGGATTTTTTTTTAGGTTGTTTTATCCTGGGAACGACGTGGCAGTATTCCTGACTTGCTTACACACTAAGGCAAAGTCGCGAAATGTCTTAAAAAGAGCGAGCTCTGAGACTCAGCCTATAATGAGCTTCTATTTTGCATATTTTATTCTTTGCTCAACCGCCGTGACCTGACCGTTTGCTGCTGTCTTGTTCGTCGTCTGAAGGTCCTGCCATTTCCAACAATAATACATCAATAATATCTACAATTTAAGGTATGAAATAAACACAAATCAAAGCAATGACTGATGGCCCTGACTTGGTGTGCTTTCCTCCAATAATAGCACCCATTCTATTTGGATGAAAATCTATCTTATATGAAAATTTTATCAAATTATAGAGACTAAATTCTAACTATATAAACTATTATGGTCAAAATTTTCAACTTAAAATAAAAAGTAAATAAATATATTAATTGGTTACAGATGGGCCCACCCGATCCCATAATTTCAATTGCGAGGATGAAGATAGAGATGATGGCTTGGCCCGATTTTCCTTTCCCACCTTAAATATATAATTGTTAGAAATATGAGATTCTATCGAATTATAAGGACTATTTATACGATTATAATAACCTATAAAACTAAATTCTAACTTTCTCTAAATCGTTCAGATCAAATTATATTTAACATTTATTATTATTATTTTTTGAAATGACATGTTATCTAATTTGCATTTAAAGAAATCTATACACATGAAAAAGTTAAGTTTGGGTCTAAATTGAGGAAAGATCAAGATTTAAATAGATATCAGAGAGATGCATAATCTTTCTCTATCTATTTAGAAAAAAGATTACGTGATAATTTTCTTAAACTTTAGTGAAATTTTTGAAGAAAATAATTTTGTTTAGGTGATTTTAAGTTGATTTTAAATGGAATGGAATGAAAATAGCACTAAATCATTAATAAAGGTCTAAATGTTTTCATTTATAAAAATTTTGATGGATACAACCCCTAAAGTTTAAGGATATAATTAAATTCATATTTTCCATTATGTTTTCTTTATATAAATTCTTAAATAAGTTGCGTGAAAATTTTTATTTCGGAATGATTAAAAATAAAAAATATTTAGTTAATAATCAAACGACATGAGTGTAACTTCTTTGATAATTCTATATTAACTTTATTGGTTAAAATAATATTTTAATCATTATTGATAACACCGAAAATGTGCTATCTTAGTCCGTTTAAGTCGAGATTGTTCTTAGGATTTTTGTGTTTATTCGGTGATTTTACAGGTATCGAGCACTTAAAAAGTAGAATTGGGCGTTAGTAACGAAATGGAGCTAAAACAGGGAAAAACAGAGCTCAAATGCATCAATTGGAAAAGAAAGAATAGAAATTACAATTTTGCCACTGAGGACATGGTGCGGTTGTGTTGCTAGGCACCACCACAATGCGTTTTTCCAAGAGCATCAATCTTCTAATGTGCATTTAGCGTCGTAGCGCTACAAAGTCAAAGGACGTAGAGAGGCACGATAGCACCATAACGTCACCCAACATTGTGGCAAGGCTCTACCACCTGAGGGCATGCGAAGGTGCGGTACCGTGATGTTGTCCCCTAGCGCCACGACGCCACACAATTTTTATAAATAGGAACTTTAATTTTAAGGTTTGAGAAGGAGAGATTTAGTCTATTTTTAGAGCACTAGGCTCGATTTTGGCCATTCTTGGTAAAAAAACCCATGAGATTTCTTCATATTTTGCTTTGTGTTTCATATTTTGGCATCAGGATTCATGTTGTGATGAAGGTTAAAGGTCCAAATGTCGATTTTGAGGTTTGATTGGACGATTTTCTATGGTTTAAGGAGATTATCATGTATTGTTCTTGAGTTCTTTGTTTCTTCTCGTTTTCTATTCCTTGATTGAACTTCTAGGATGGGCATACTAGTAGATTAAACTGACAACTTAATCGTTAATATTCGTATGTTCGTTCGTCAGCACTATGCATATTGTAGTTATTCGTAATTGTAACCATGACATGTTCAATTTGTATAGCGTTGGGTTTTAGTTATGGTTATGGTTCAATGGCCAGCTTTCTTAGGATCACCCAGTAATGAAAGATAATAAAACCTAGGGAATAGAAATACGTGAGGTTAAATTTAGTCAATTTAATATGATGTTCTAATAAATCCATGGGCTTAAGCTAAGTGAATAGGCTTGCATGACAATACTTAGTTAATTTGGGAATCGACATCCGTGTTTGGTGTTTCCTAAGGAATATGTCTGACTTTTCCAGATAGTCAATTAGGTTTGATAATTAGAAAACCCATGAATCTTTGCACGATAGATCAATGAATTAATTCATAGATAGCCCAACAACCTCTTAATTGGCGAATGTAATCTCGTGTATCACTCTCAATCTATCTTACTTTTTGCACTATAAATTCATGCAATTTAGTTTTTCTGTCATCTTAAACTCAATACTCCTCCCCTCCATTTTTATTGTTTTACAAAGTCCGATTTAGCTTAAAAAGGTTTTATCTTAGGCTCCCTGTGACTCGACTTGGTCTTGCTACTGATACTACTTGTTAGTTGAAGTGCTAGATAGTAAATATAAATATTATTTGATTGATAGAAAGCCTCGATAATGTTCCATCCATACTTATACTATATAATTTATTCAATTTTAATCTCTGAATTTTTAATTGTTTAATTTTATAAATTTATATAAATCTTTCATTTAGTCTCTCAAAGTTAACCTTTTAATAGAAAAAATGGTGAAGTAATAATAAAAAATTATCATATATACGAGTATGTTTCTAAAATTTAATGTAAGAATGTTAATAGATAATTAATTTTTTTTTAAAAAAAAAAATCCACCATAAAATAAAAGTAAAAACTAAATTTAAGATTGTAAAATTTTGAATATTCAAAAGTACAAATACGAAAATTCAACAAATCTTAAAGTACAGAGATCGAAATGATATTTTAACTTTCTTCATAAAGATAAAAGAACGATTACATCCATACTGAATTGAAATAAATTCAAATACGAACACGATAGATAGGTATGAGCCTAAGATTTTGAGCTCTAGGACAAGTTAAACCAAATTCTTCCGTCATATCTAATTCACTTGGCAATGCACCATTTGGAAGTTTCCAATCAAAGCAATGCACCAATTGAGCCACAATCAATCGAACCAAAGTCATCGCTAATTGCATTCCGGGACAACTTCTTCGACCATATCCAAATGGAATCATTTCAAAATTTTTCCCTTTGATATCTATTTGGCTATCAACAAACCTCTCTGGAAAAAATTTATGAGACTGAAACCAAGTACTTGGGTCTTGTCCAATTGCCCATGCATTTATCAACATGTGTGTATTTTTAGGAATATGGTAGCCGTTGACATTGCAATCTTCGGTGGACTTGCGAGGGATTAATGTAATTGGTGGATGCATTCTGAAGGTCTCTTTTATGACCATATCCAAGTATTTCAATTGGTTCAAGTCTGATTCTTCCACCATTCTGTTCAAACCAACCACTTCTTCTAATTCCTTTTGGACTTTCTTCATTACTTGGGGATGCTTGATTAGCTCGGATAATGCCCAATTGATTATGGTGCTTGTGCTGTCCACTCCTCCAACAATCAAGTCCTACAAAATATGGTTTCCATGTGAGCGAAGTAATGAAGATTGTGATAAAGATGATATATCTATTTACGTTCATCGTTTTTGGGTTGATATTAATTTTAGATTTCATACATTACCAATAGAGATATACACAGGATGGGGCAGGACGGAGTTGGGGATGAATTCTCTATCCCCGTTCTCGCTCCCCATTTCATTCTTATTTCTACAAAATTCCTCATTTAATTTATGGACTAGGTCAAGGTTCCCATGGATTATTTTTTAAAAAATAAATTATTCTATTGAAAAGTTGTAATTAAAAAGTTCATAGACAATAAGAAGAGTAAGTACTCAATACTTGAATTTTCATCGTTTCAGCATGGGACCTTTAACGAATTACCAACTTTAGTTGAATGAAATTTTAAAATATACTTACAAACATTACGCCTTTGATACTCGTACGATCAATTTGGCACTTTGTTTTTTCTGACCTCATGAGATCCAACATAACATCCACAAAAAGCCCACTCTTAGTGTTATTTTGGTCCTTAAACTCGACATGTTGCTCGATAATCGTGTTTAAAAATCCATCAAAGGCCTTACTAATAGCTTTGGAACGACGACCTAATCCTTGAAGATCAAGAAAGGCAATAAAAGGAATAAAATCCCCCAAGTTAAGAGCACCAGCCAAGAAAGTGACTTCATGTATTGCAGCCATAAACTCCTCATCAACAAATTTCTTCCCAAACAACATTACACAAATCACACCAGCAATAAGAGAAGAGACTTGAGAATTAAGATCCACAATACTACGATTTTTCGCAGCCTCTCGAAGACGATCAATCAACAAACCAAGTTCTTGCCTTCGAATTGATGAAAAAGAGTCGATTTTGAGAGATGTAAGCAATTGAAATGAACATATTTTACGCATATTATGCCAATAAGGGCCAAATTGAGCAAAGGCTATATCTTTTCTGTTGAAAGACATTTGGTTGGAAGTATGAGAAATTGGACGACTTGCAAAAATAGGGTCATGGGTTTTGAGGAAGAGCTTGGCAATAGTAGGAGAAGAGATGATAATGGTGGATTTAAACCCTAATTTCATGTGCATAATGGGACCATAAGTTTGAGATAATTTTTGAAGATCTCTATGAACAAGTTTTTTTAATAAATGGATGCTACCAATAATGGGAAATCCTTTTGGACCAGGAGGAAGATTTTTTGCCTTGATTTTGCATAGTAATAAATGTAAGATGCAAGCAAGAAGGATAAGTGTAAAAATGGTGGCTGAAATCAAAGCCATAATAATGCTATGTTTTATTGTAGCTAGTAACAACGGATGCTGAAAAGAATAAGTTTTTATGTTATTTATAGTGCATTTACATGAACCAACTTATGGATGTGTGAAAAATGTGGTCGTTTGAAACTAATTAATAAGGTAACTACCCTCCTACCTAATTATTATTACTACGTTACCCACGTGAGTACGGGCTAGGGATGACACCCCAAACTAATTTTGTGGGACAATGTGAGGATGATTTCTTGCATCCAAGTGGGGCTTGGGCTTCACCTTTTAATTTTAGAGAATTGGTTCAACTCTTAGATTAACCACGTGGTTGAGTTGGGAGAAGGATCGTATTTGAAATAATGAACGTATGTAGAAATTATTTTTTATCAATATGGCTACGTCATAATTGAGGAAAAATTCTTCATCTAAGAAGTGACAAATTATTACCATTTCTCAAATTCGTCATAGGAATAACTTTTTGATAAAGAATTTTTTCTTTCAAAAAAATATTAATTAAATTAATTTTTTTTTGGGATCGATCAAATCTCGACTCCCAAAGACATGATCTCTCACTTCAACAATTCTAGAAAATCGGACTCCCAAATTTTCTAGATTCCATAGTATGAATTCTTTTTAATGAAAAACAAACCATTATTATTAGAAATTTTTTTTAAATAACATATTAATTATTAAATATCAAAAACACCAAAAAAGTGTAATTTAAAGAAAGATTTTAAAAAAGATTAAAAACTTAGAAAATTTTAGGAAAATTATTTCAGATTGTAAAATTGTTGAAAATATTTACAAGACACTGATTGACTTCTATCAGTGTTTATCAATATCACTGATAGACACTAATAGAAGTCTATCCGCGTCTATCATTGATAATTCTAAAATTTTGCTATATTTTTTTAAATATTTTGATTTATTTTTCTATATTTGAAAACAATCCTAAATTTTTACTAGAAAACAAATAAGATCTAATATGGATATTATATAAGAAAAAGTTACTTATTGTTCATGAACCTCTCCAATGTGGGACAACTGCACTTCTAATATTTTACCAAAAGCCAATAAATTCCATCTTAGCTAGATATTTGAAGAATTCACAATTATTGCTACATCCATTGTCTTCACCGATAATCATAATTCTCAACTTAGAGAATTATAACCTACTCCACCATAAAGAGAAAACCACTTGGAATACCACATTCCAAGATTTGTTTTTTGTCGCTGATAAACCTTGCAAAAATTTATAGTGCAACTTCTACTTATGTGGCTCACTCAGATGTTTTTCAGCCATTGACACAGCTTCCATCACACATCTTGTATAACCATCAAGTCAATGGCCGTGTGCAAACTTATGGAACCCCCAACATCACATCCTCTATCATGGTAAAACAGATATACCATAATGATGAATTTCGACATCTTTAGAGGAAGTCATCATCTCCCCTGATAAGATAAATAACATCAACATCCGATCCAAAGCCCTTTGACAAACCTCATCTGTTTTTCATGTGCTTAGATTGTCTGCATTCCCAATAGCATATCTTCTGCTTGAAGATTCTCTTCTTTGAACCTCTGCTGGAATTACTCTAGAATTGCACTAGAATACCATCACTTCTTAACTTACACTTGTGTAACCCAGACTGTATCAACACATCTTTTACTTATACTTGCCACAAGCCGAAATTGATCCATCTATCAAATTTCTCCATATCAAATTATAATGAACCCATAAAGTACTCATAGCAAATTTGCAAATAATGAACCACCCACGCTATTTCCAAAATCGTAGTCCATTTCAAGATTTTTTTTTTTCTGATGTGGAAGTTCAGACAGTATTGCAACCATATTGTAACGACCCAGATCTGTACGTATACAGGAAATTAAATATCAAATAATAAGCAGGACGAAATTTTATTTAAAGGGGTGGAAATTTAGAAAAAAATAATAATAATAATAAATAAATAAATAATAATAATAATAATAATAATAAATAAATAAATTGGAAATTGAAAACTTATTCATTATCCTGGATAATGAATAAGGGAGCGAGCGGGAGCGAGAAAGTGAGAGAGAGAGTTGTAGACATGAAAGCGTAAGAACTCAACAGGATCCCCCTCGAATCAGAAAAAAAGAGGGGGTAGGTCCCGTTGAGCTCTTACTAATTAGAATTTCTATTCTCCATTTACTTATCTTATTTTTAATATCTAATCTATTTTTCGTTTTGATTCTATTAGAAAAAAAAATAGATACATTCAATGATATTTCAAGCCACACCAGCGAGAAAACTGGAAAAAACGAGATTCTGAGAAGAGAGCTGCGCGATCGAAGGAAGAATTGGAGAGCGAGAAACCCAGCGAGCGATGCTAGCGAGATTGAGGCTGGCGAGAGTAGAAAGAGCGAGATCCCTGGAGAGAGCGAGATTGAAGGAAACTTGGAGAGAGCGAGAATTGTAGCAAGGAAGTTGGAGAGAGCGAGAGTAAAGAGAGCTATTCTTAGCGAGATAGTAGGAAAGAGCGGGAGCGAGCGAAAGAGCGAGCGGGAGCGGGAGCGAGAGAGCAAGAGCGGGAGTGGGAGCAGAAACGAGAGCGAGAGCGAGAGCAAGAACGAGAAAGCTGGAGAGAGCGAGAGCGGAAAAGCTGGAGAGAGCGAGACGGAAGAGAAAATTTGAGAGCGAGAGTGGAGAGAGTGGGATTTTCAGCAAGAAAGCTCCAGAGTAAATTCCTAGCGAGAAAACGGGAGAGAGCAAGATTTTAAAAGTAGAGTGAGCGAGATTTGGACAGAAGCACGAATTATGCGTTGAATTTGGCCACGATCTTATAGATTATACCTGGAAAAACCCTAAAATTGAATACAAACAAAGAATGATGACGTAAGGGAAAACATTAGCCAAAATTAGGTGTCTTATTGAGAGGAATCCATAAACCATAAGTAATTTTAAAGAAGCCACCTGTACGATGATTTGTCACACTGAGAAGAGTTGAAAACTACTATAAATAGGACCCTTTGCAGAAGATTTAACCCATTCTCAAACAAATCTCAGTAACATAGTATTGTGTGAAAAAGTAAGTGTGAGTGAGGAAGTTCTGTGAAGAAGAGAAAAGCTCGGGTAAAGTGCTGCCCAAATTTCTTCTTTTGATTTAAAAAGGGAAAACTCTGCTGATAAAATCATAAAGTATAATAAGGAATAATTAGATCACAATCAAGGTAAGTAGTTTATCTCACCCTCTCTTTAAATGTTCTATGGTAGTGTACCTTTATTATATTGCATGGTTATGTTAATTGTTATATTGCATTACATGTTTAGAACACGTTTCTCTACAAGGGACCCCATGCATTATGTTTGTTCACGATTACGTTAAAACCAAGTTTTAATTAGGTGTAAGTTATGCTTCCAGTCTAATCTTATGGTTATGTTAATGGTTGATGTTGGATGCGATTCTGGCCCTACTGACTGCATGACCCGCTAATCATCAGATGGGTTAGTTTCCGCTTAAGTCCTCATCTTCCTATCAGGGCGGAGAGATTTATGTTGGAAGCATAACATTTATGCTAATGGTTGATGTTGGATGTGACTCTGGCCCTACTGACTGCATGACCCGCTAATCATCAGATGGGTTAGTTTCCGCTTAAGTCCTCATCTTCCTATCAGGGCGGAAAGATTTGTGTTGGAAGCATAATGTTTATGCTAATGGTTGATGTTGGATGCGACTTTGGCCCTACTGACTGCATGACCCGCTAATCATCAGATGGGTTAGTTTCGCTTAGGTCCTCATCTTCCTATCAGGGCGGAGAGATTTATGTTGGAAGCATAACCGACCACCACATGTTATTATACATTTTCGGTCCCAATCATATGTTTTCATGACATGTTGCTTGTGATTGTGCATTTGGTCACTACCCTACGTGAGAACTACTTACTGGGTATATTATGTACTCATCCTATATTTTTACAGACTTTGTAGGTAAGAACACAGCGTAGAGGGCAGAGTTGGACGTCGCTCAAATGGCCAACCATCAAACTCACTATTATAGGCACATGCATTTTGTACCACCACGCTAATGTTTTATGGATCCTGGTGTTTTGATAAATAAATTTCTATATAGTTTTTCTATCAAATTAATAAAATTTAGATATGTTCTTTGAAATTTCAACCAAAACTCATCTCATGATAGAAAAGTCTAAGTATGCATGTCGTAGCAGTCGGATCATAAGGTTTAAGGATCCGAGCGTTACACATATAACATACTCACAAATTAAAGAAACTACGAATCTAAAATTCTGATACCCCATGTTTGGAAAGACCACCCACTGCTATCTCAAGAATAAGCAAAAAATAATAGAGAAATGAAAAGAAAGCAATAAAATTGGAAACACAAAAGTTTATACGAAAAATTTCAAAACTCGGAAAAAAACCACAGTCACAAGAAAGAAATCCACTATGTGAAAAATTGTTACAATCACATATAATAATTCTCTCTCTTGATCCCAATTACAAAAGCACTATCTCGAAGCTTTTATACTACTCATATCATTTTTTCACCCTCAAACTAGAGAATACATAAATGAAATTTAACATGCATATATAGGCTTCTTTTATAGTGATAGCTCATCACTTGAACCTTTTTAATGTAGGACAACTACACTTATAATATTTTGCCAAAACTCAACACGTCCATTTCATTTCCAAGAAAAATTTAAAAGCCAAAGCAGATTAAGAATATTCGCCGGTTCAAGAAAGATAGAATAGATGTAAGAAATTTCAAAGATTTTTTTTTTCTTGAGTAAATTCAATGTAGATGATGATCTTCCTTTATAGGATAAATGAGATTTTCCTTTAGTTGGAGGGAGAGGCTCGTGGTTAGATTTTGATTTTGATTAAGTTGGGTGAAATTTTGTAAGCATGATGGGGCACGATGAAAAATGAGGGACAAAGAGGTAATTTTCTTTTCTTTTCTATTCTTTTATTATTATTATTATTATTTAGAATTGTTCTTAAATAATATAAGAAAATGAGCTAATTTATTTACAAATATAACAAAATTTTATCTTTATTAGTGATAGACACAGATAGATATATATTAGTATCAGTGATAGACACTGCTAGATGTCTATCAATGTCTATAAATAATAGACAGTGACATTTTGCTATATTAGATATATCTAACAATTTTTTCATTTAAAACAATTATTCTATTATTATTTATTAATTATTATTTTAATATATTTAAATGGATAACTATTGGCCAAGACAAAAAAGAAAGAGAAGATAGTGGCTTCCAATGAGGGAGATGAAATGGGTTAGGCAGTTGGTTAAAAGAGAAATTGTAGTGTATATTTAAATTGGATAGTGGTTTTTTAAAATTATCTATTTCCAATTTTAGCTTGAAAAATATGGGAAATTGGTAACGATGGCCCACACTTAGGTATGTTTCTCTGTCTGTGAATTCTTCCTTGTCGTTTACGTCTGTTTCTCTGTCTTTTGCGAAAGGTTCTTTCGATCTCTGGGTCGTATTTGAGCTCAGGAGTATGTCCTTCGCTCATGCGATGCTTGCTTCTTCCTTTACAGATGGAATGGCAATGCAACAAAGGTTGAAAGCTGCAAAGATCAAAGAGGTTTGATATTAGCGCAATCTATACCGTAATCCTGGGCAACGGCGCCAAAAAACTTGATGCGTTGGTTTATCATGCGATGATATGTGGAAGCGATGATCATACAAGTTTTCCTAACAAAGTCCGAGTATAAGCCTTCTTAGGATCCTGGTAAGTCCAGGATCGAACACAGGGTTTACTAAATAGATATGCGACAGACTCTCTGATTCTATTGCGGTGGTGATAAAGAAGTAAATGGTGTTTTAATTTAGATTTTCCAATGCGATGGAGTTAAAAGCGGAGCGATGAAAGGGTAGTGTTGTAACAAGTATGCGATGAAGGGGTTGAGGAGAGATTTAGCTAATATTTCTCAAAATTCTGTACAAGTCATATGATCATGCTATACACAAATATTAAGTACTACATTTCTCAATGCATAATGCCACATTTCCTAGTTCTAGGACGCATGCGATGTGTATGGAATGTAACAGATATAACTTATTTCTAAGTCTCTACTCTTGCTTATGCGTTCTAATCCGACTCTCTCAAGCCTAGATTCTATCTTTAGACTACTCTCTCAAGTACCCCAAATGATGAATGACGCATATATAAGACAAGATGATCGCATAAAATGCATAGCTTAAGACATGCTAGCTAAGTACTTCTCAATCCATTCACAAATTTAGTTACTCATGCATGGTGTGGAGGGACTGAACATAAATCAAAATGAAATTTTCATTTTTGCAAATAAAGTGTTGAGTACAAAACAACAAATGGAGTGAGAAATATCAAGCCAGGTAAGCAGTCTTGCTTTCCGTGGCCTTTTACACTGCTCTTTATCACTTCAACACTGTTCCGATTTGTGGATTTTGCTCTCGCAAGGGTTGGATGTCTCTCCTTCGTATTGTTTTACGACAGTCTCTCGACCTCTCCAAAAATTGATTTCTTTCCAAGGATTCCTTTCCCTCGGCTTCGCCTCGCTTCCTCGCTATCTCTCTCTTCTCTTATTGTTTGGTTTGGTAGCATTGGGTATTTATAGATTTCAAGGTGAAGCAGCTCTTCTCACTAATGATTGCAAAGATTGGTAGAATTAATATCCATACTTTGTTGCATCTTCTGAAAGTCACCAGAAGTTCGATGTATTTGTAATGGTATGGTCTTTAACGGTCGTCAACTGTATTTCAAAATTGACCGTTATTAGCTTTACGTCTCATCATGATTTATTATGTTGTTGCCTTTATGTAAGGTCTTTATGCGATCTCTTTTGAGATACTTTTTCCGATTGCAAACATAAGTGCGCCATTGCATTGGATAAATAGATTTTCCAATGCGATGGAGTTAAAGATATGCGACAGACTCTCTGATTCTATTGCGGTGGTGATAAAGAAGTAAATGGTGTTTTAATTTAGATTTTCCAATGCGATGGAGTTAAACGCGGAGCGATGAAAGGGTAGTGTTGTAACAAGTATGCGATGAAGGGGTTGAGAAGAGATTTAGCTAATATTTCTCAAGATTCTGTACAAGTCATGTGATCATACTATACACAAATCTTTAGACTACTCTCTCACGTACTCCAAATGATGAATGACGCATACATAAGACAAGATGATCGCATAAAGTGCATAGCTTAAATCATGCTAGCTAAGTACTTCTCAACTCATTCACAAATTTAGTTACTCATGCATGGTGTGGAGAGACTGAACATAAATCAAAATGAAAATTTCATTTTCGTAAATAAAGTGTTGAGTACAAAACAACAAATGGAGTGAGAAATATCAAGTCAGGTAAGCAATGTCTTACTTTCCGTGGCCTTTTACAATGCTCTTTATCACTTCAACTCTGTTCTGATTTATGGACTTTTTCTCTCGACCTCTCCGAAAATTGATTTCTTTCTAAGGATTCCTTTCCCTCAGCTTCGCCTCACCTTCTTATTGTCTCTCTCTTCTCTTATTGTTTGGTTTGGTAGCATTGGGTATTTATAGACTTCAAGGTGAAGCAACTCTTCTCACTAATGATTGCAAAGATGGGCAACATTAATTTTCATACTCTGTTGCATCGTTTGAAAGTCACTAGAAGTTTAATGTATTTGCAATGGTGTGGTCTTTAACGGTCGTCAACTGTATTTCAAAATTGATCGTTATCAGCTTTACGTCCTATCATGATTTATTATGTTGTCGCCTTTATGTAAGGTCTTTATGCGATCGCTTTTGAGACACTTTTTCCGATCGCAAACTCAAGTGCGCCCTTACATTGTATCCTTGGATCGCAATTTCATACGCACCATTGCATTGTACCTGCACAGAAACAGGAAAATTACTGTTTTTATGCGATGAGCATTAGCGATCGCAATTTCTTTCAGTTTGGCGCACTCAAACATAATATTGCCTATTTTACCATTGCTTTCTCCCATTGTTTTAATAATTTGAGCTTTAATAACTTGTATTTCTACAAGTTATCACTCCTCTCCTAAATTTCCACTCCACTTTCCATTTTTTGAGCAGTTAGTCAGAAAGGGAGTGTGTTCCGGTCGGTAACGGTTCATTTCTGATCGGGTTTTCCTTTTAGGCTGTTTTATCCTGGGGACAACGTGGCAGTATTCTTGACCTGCTTGCACACTTTGGCAGAACTACGAAACGTCTTAAAGAGAGCGAGCTCCGCGACTCAGCCTATAACGAGCTTATGTTTTGCAGGTTTTATTCTTTGCTCAACCGCCGTGACCTGACCGTTTGCTGTTGTCCTGTTCGTCATCTGATGGTCTTGCCATTTCCAATAATTTTAAGACGTGTTTACTGGCACATCATTAATGGCCCTCACTAGCAACAATGACGTTATGACATCTGACCTCAACCATCCATTCCGGTTCGAAGGACCGAACTTCAAACGGTAGAAGTAAAGGATGTTGTTCTTTCCCACCGTCAAGAAAGTTGCCGAAACTTACTAGAGATAAGCTGATCATCTCTTTAGAAGAACCAACTGAACAACAGATAAAATAAGCTACTGATTGGGAGGAGAAAGATTTTCTTTGTAAGAACTTTATTTTAAATGGTTTGACTGATGATCTGTATGACTACTACAGTACAATGAAAACAGCGAAAGAGGTCTGGGATGCCCTGCAAAAGAAGTACGACACTGAGGAGGCCGGGTCGAAGAAATATATTGTTAGCTGTTGTCTCAAGTTCCAGATGACAGATGAAAAATTTTTGGAGGCCCAGTGCCATGAACTCTAGAAAATAGCCCACTAGATAATTACTGAAGGTATGCCTATAGACGAACAATTCCAAGTTGTTGTTATTATTGATAAACTGCCCCCTTTGTGGAAGGATTTTAAGAACACTTTGAGGCGTAAAACGAAGGAGTTCTCCTTGGAGAGTCTTATTACCCAGCTAAGGATCCAGGAGGAAGCTCGGAAGCAGAACCAGAGGGAGGAGGTGAACGCAGTACATGGGAAACCCACCTCCATCGTGGTAAAACCTGACAAAAAATCTAAAGGGACAAAGAGAAAAAGTCAGAACCGTGGCTCCAGACACCAAAACCAACAGAAAAAATAGAAGCCCTCTTCAGGAGAAATGGTACAGTTCCTTTGCTTTAATTTTAATAAACTTGGGCACATGGCTAGCAACTGTAGGAATAGGCATCGTTCTGCTGGTCGGGCGATACTGACAGAAGAACCGTTAGTCGCCATGATCACAAAAGGAAATGTGATCGGTAGTTGTGAAGGGTGGTGGATAGACACTGGTGCTACGCGTCATGTCTGTCACGACCTTAGTCTATTTAAAACTTATATTGAAACTAAGGATAAGAATATCTGTTGGGGGATCACCACTCCACGAAAGTTGCTAGAACCTGTGAGGTGGAACTGAAGTTTACCTCTAGGAAGACCCTCATATTGAAGGACGTTCTGCACACTTTGGAGATAAGAAAGAATTTGGTCTCGGGCTATCTCCTCAACAAAGCCAGTTTACTCAAACTATAGAGGCAGACCTATATACCTTTACTAAAAATAATGTATTCGTAGGGAAAGGGTATGCAATGGAGGGAATGTTCAAATTAAATTGAGACATCAATAAAATGAAATCTTCTGTGTATATGCTGTGTTCTATGAATGTTTGGCATGCTAGACTCTGGCATGTGAATAAAAATTTAATTAGTAACATGATTAGGTTGAAAATGATACCTAAGTTATCCACGAATGATTTTGATAAATGCGAGTATTGTAGTCAGGTTAAAATTACTAAAATTCCGCATAAATCTGTACTTAGGATTCTGAGCCTCTAGAATTAATTCATTCTAATTTATGTGAATTTGATGGAATCTTGAACAGTAAAAGATATTTCATTACTTTTATTGACGACTGCTCTGATTTTACTTTTGTATATTTGCTGAAAAACAAAAGTGATGTTTTTGATGCCTTCAAACTTTTTGTTTCTGAAATAGGGAATTAGTTTAATAGAAAGGTTAAAAGACTTCGTAGTGATAGGGGAACTAAGTACGACTTGGACAGTTTTAGTGAGTTCTTTAACTCACATGGAATAATACACGAAAAGACCGTACTTTATTCTCTTGAAATGAACAGAAAAGTCGAAAGGAAAAATAGAACTTTAGCTGAGCTAGTAGTTGCTATTTTACTTAGTTCAGGAGTTGCGTCTAATGGTGGGGTGAAATCATCCTTACCATATGTTATGTCCTAAAAAGAATCCCAAAGCCTAAAAACAAAACTTCACCTTACGAAATTCTCAAGAATAAGAAACCAAACTTGTCCTACTTTAGAACATGGGGTTGTCTATCCTTTGTAAGGATTCCATACCCGAAAAGGAGAAAGTTGACTAGTAGAGCTTACGAGTGCGTCTTTATAGGTTATGCCTTAAATAGTAAAGCCTATAGGTTCTATGATCTAGTTAACCAAGTGTTCATTGAGTCAAATGATGCCGACTTATTTGAAGATAGGTTTCCTTTTAAATCAAGGAATAGTGGGGTTCGGGATCAAGTGGTCTAGAAAATAAGGTGTGTAAATTAAACAAATCTCTATGGACTAAAACAAGCTCCTAAGCAATGGCATGAAAAATTGACGACCTTATCCTATCTAAAGGTTTCAAGGTTAATGAAAGTGACAAATGCATCTACTATAAGTTTGAAAATAATCTTTACACTATCTTGTGTCTATATGTAGATGATTTATTGATCTTTGGGTCGAACTTGCACGTCATAAATGATGTGAAATCAATATTAAGTGCAAACTTCGAAATGAAAGACTTAGGAGAAGCCAGTGTAATCTTAGGCATAAAAGTGAATAGGTCTCAAAAGGGAATTTCTTTGGATCAATCTCACTATATAGAAAAGATTCTAAATAAATATAATTACTTTGATTGTAAACCAGTCTGTACTCCTTATGACCCTAGTGTTAAGTTTTTCAAGAACACTGGTGACAGTGTTAATCAATCTGACTATGCGAGCATCATATGCAGTCTTAGATACGTTGTTGACTGCACTAGGCCTGACATAGCTTATGCTGTAGGAATACTTTGCACGTTTACAAGAAGATCTAGTAAAAAGCAATGGAATGCTATAGAAAGGGTAATGAGGTACTTGAAGAAAACCCAAAACCTAGGATTACATTATCAAAAGTTTCCCGTTGTCCTGGAAGGGTTCAGCGATGCTGACTGGAACTCTCTTTCGGATGATTCAAAGGCTACAAGTGGCTATATCTTTAATATAGCAGGCGGAGCTGTCTCTTGGAAGTCCAAGAAAAAGAATATTTTAGCCCAATTTACAATGGAGTCAGAAATGATAGCACTAGCGACAGCTAGTGAAGA